>NW_026610530.1:122962-235289 GCF_029499605.1 Hyla sarda
CTGCGCGGTGGAGTATCTGGTGATCTGCGGTGGAGTATCTGGGGCTGCGCGGTGGAGTATCTGGAAATCTGCAGTGTAGTATCTGGGGCTGCGTGGTGGAGTATCTGGGGCTGCGCGGTGAAGTATCTGGAGATCTACGGTGTAGTATCTGGGGCTGCGCGGTGGAGTATCTGGGGCTGCGCGGTGAAGTATCTGGGGCTGCGCGGTGGAGTATCTGGAGATCTGCAGTGTAGTACCTGGGGCTGCGCGGTGTAGTATCTGGGGCTGCGCGGTGGAGTATCTGGAGATCTGCAGTGTAGTACCTGGGGCTGCGCGGTGGAGTATCTGGGGCTGCGCGGTGGAGTATCTGGAGATCTGCAGTGTAGTACCTGGGGCTGCGCGGTGTAGTATCTGGGGCTGCGCGGTGGAGTATCTGGAGATCTGCAGTGTAGTACCTGGGGCTGCGCGGTGGAGTACCTGGGGCTGCGCGGTGGAGTACCTGGGGCTGCGCGGTGGAGTACCTGGGGCTGCGCGGTGGAGTATCTGGAGATCTGCGGTGGAGTATCTGGAGATCTGCGGTGGAGTATCTGGGGCTGCGCGGTGGAGTATCTGGAAATCTGCAGTGTAGTTTCTGGGGCTGCGCGGTGGAGTATCTGGAGATCTGCGGTGGAGTATCTGGGGATGCGCGGTGAAGTATCTGGGGCTGCGCGGTGGAGTACCTGGGGCTGCGCGGTGGAGTACCTGGGGCTGCGCGGTGGAGTACCTGGGGCTGCGCGGTGGAGTATCTGGGGCTGCGTGGTGAAGTATCTGTGGCTGCGCGGTGGATCTGGAGATCTGCAATGTAGTATCTGGACATCTGCAGTGTAGTATCTCTGGCTGCGCGGTGGAGTATCTGGGGCTGCGCGGTGGAGTATCTGGGGCTGCGCGATGGAGTATCTGGGGCTGCGCGGTGAAGTATCTGGGGCTGCGCGGTGGAGTATCTGGGGATAGCGTTTTTGATGGTAATTTTATTTAAATCGCGGTAGTCAATACATGGACTTAAGGATCCACCCTTTTTAGAAACAAAGAAGAACCCCGCTCCAGCAGGGGATGAGGATTTCCTAATAAAACCTCTCTTTAGGTTCTCCTGGATATACTCCGACATGGCTTGAGTCTCTGGGGCAGACAGAGGGTAGATCCTGCCACGCGCGGAGTGGTACCACGAAGGAGGTCAATGGGACAATAATAAGGCCTATGAGGTGGTAAGATCTCTGCTTGCTTTTTGCAGAAAATATCTGAAAAGTCCTGGTAGGCCTTGGGAGGGCCCGATATAGGTGAAGCCTCAGGGGTTTGACAAGTGGGAGCGGATGTGAGACATCGTTTGTGACAAGAAGGACCCCAACTTTTGATCTCCCCGGTGGTCCAGTCGAGGGTAGGAGCATGACGTTGGAGCCACGGTAGGCCGAGAAGAACTTCAGAGGTGCAGTTGGGCAGAACAAAAAATTCTATTTTTTCATGGTTCAGTCCAATGCTCATAGGCAGGGGTTCAGTGCGGTAGCGCACAGTGCAGTCCAATTTTTCTCCGTTGACAGAAGAAATGTAGAGCGGCTTGACGAGACGGGTCACTGGGATGCTGAACCTATTAACGAAAGAGGCCAAGATAAAGTTTCCTGCAGAACCGGAGTCCAAGAAGGCCACAGCTGAGAAGGAGGAATTGGCGGAAGGAGAAATCCGCACAGGTACAGTCAGACGTGGAGAGGCAGAATTCACACCAAGAGTCGTCTCACCCTTGTGAGGTAATGGAGTGCGTTTCTCCTGACGCGGAGGGCAGATAGGACAGTCTTTTAGGAAATGTTCGGTACTAGCACAGTATAGGCACAGATTTTCGTTACGGCGGCGAGTCCTCTCTTGTAGGGTCAGGCGGGACCGATCCACTTGCATAGCCTCCTCGGCAGAAGGCACAGGAACAGATTGCAAAGGACATTGGAAGAGAAGAGCCGGGGGGAGAAACCGCCTGGTGCGAACAAGGTCCTTTTCCTGTCGGAGCTCCTGCCGTCTTTCAGAGAAACGCATGTCGATGCGGGTGGCCAAATGGATTAGTTCAGACAGGTTAGCAGGAATTTCTCGTGCGGCCAGGACATCTTTGATATTACTGGATAAGCCTTTCTTGAAGGTCGCGCAGAGGGCCTCATTGTTCCAGGATAGCTCAGAGGCGAGGGTACGAAACTGGATGGAGTATTCGCCTACAGAGGAACTCTCTTGGACGAGGTTCAGCAAAGCAGTCTCGGCTGAGGAGGCCCGGGCTGGCTCCTCAAAGACACTACGAACTTCTGAGAAGAAGGACTGGATTGTAGCGGTGGCGGGATCGTTGCGGTCCCAGAGCGGTGTGGCCCATGACAAAGACTTTCCAGACAGGAGACTGACCACGAAAGCCACCTTACACCGTTCAGTGGGGAATTGGTCCGACATCATCTCCAGGTGTAGGGAAAACTGGGATAGGAAACCACGGCACTGTTTAGAGCCCCCATCAAACTTGTCCGGTCGAGACAGGCGGAGGCTAGGAGCGGCCACTCGCTGCGGAGGAGATGCAGGAGCTGGCGGAGGAGATGATTGCTGAAGTTGTGGCAGAAGTTGTTGCAGCATGACGGTCAGTTGAGGCAGCTGCTGTCCTTGTTGTGCGATCTGTTGTGATTGCTGGGCGACCACGGTGGTTAGGTCAGCGACACTAGGCAGCGGGACCTCAGCGGGATCCATGGCCGGATCTACTGTCAGGATCCGGACTGGTATGCGGAGAGGACACTGGAGGTGGATCCTCTGTGTCAGTGGGGTGATGACGTGGGCGTACCAGGGGAACGGAGTCTAAGGGGTTACTGGTTTTCACCAGAGCCCGCCGCAAAGCGGGATGGACTTGCAGCGGCAGGTAACCCCCAGGTTGTTCCACCCGATAGCGACTCAACCCCAGCTGACAGCTGAGACAGGCGCGGTACACAGGGACAAGGCAAGAGCAAGGTCGGACGTAGCAGAAGGTCAGGGCAGGCAGCAAGAGTCGTAGTCAGGGGCAACAGCAGAAGGTCTGGGTACACAGGCTTGGGAACACACAAAACGCTTTCACAGGACACAAGGCAACAAGATCCGGCAAGGACGGGAAGGGGAAGTGGGTTTTTATTCACATAGAGCAGGTGGGAGCCAATTAGGAAGATTGGGCCAGGCACCAATTAGCGGTGCGCTGGCCCGTTAAATCTGAGAGCCCGGGCGCGCGCACCGGGACCCAGCAGGAGAACGGGACAGGTGAGAGGGACAGGGTGTGATCCGCTGGCGGGCACGTCCTGCTAGGCGTATCGCATCCCCGCCGGGCACAGCTGAGCAGCGTCTCCGGTCAGCACTGCCGACCGGAGCGCTGCAGGGCAGGAGACGCCGCGAGCGCTCCGGAGGAGGAGGGGGAGCCGGAGGGCTCGGCGTAACAATTATTATCCCATAGGAGACTATAACACTGCACACACTGATCTCTTATACTGATCATTGTTATCCCATAGGAGACTATAACACTGCACACACTGATCTCTTATACTGATCATTATTATCCCATAGGAGACTATAACACTGCACACACTGATCTCTTATACTGATCATTATTATCCCATAGGAGACTATAACACTGCACACACTGATCTCTTATACTGATCATTATTATCCCATAGGGACCTATAACACTGCACACACTGATCTCTTATACTGATCATTATTATCCCATAGGAGACTATAACACTGCATACACTGATCTCTTATACTGATCATTGTTATCCCATAGGAGACTATAATACTGATCACACTGATCTCTTATACTGATCATTATTATCCCATAGGGACCTATAACACTGCACACACTGATCTCTTATACTAATCATTATTATCCCTTAGGGGGCTATAACACTGCACACACTGATCTCTTACACTGATCATTGTTATCCCATAGGAGACTATAACACCTACATACACTGATCTCTTATACTGATCATTATTATCCCATAGGACACTATAACACTGCACACACTGATCTCTTATACTGATCATTATTATCCCATAGGAGACTATAACACTGCACACACTGATCTCTTATACTGATCATTGTTATCCCATAGGAGACTATAACACTGTACAGTCTGATCTCTTATACTGATCATTGTTATCACATAGGAGACTATAACACTGTACAGTCTGATCTCTTATACTGATCATTGTTATCCCATAGGAGACTATAACACTGCACACACTGATCTCTTATACTGATCATTATTATCCCATAGGAGACTATAACACTGCACACACTGATCTCTTATACTGATCATTGTTATCCCATAGGAGACTATAACACTACACACACTGATCTCTTATACTGATCATTATTATCCCATAGAAGACTATAACACTGCACACACTGATCTCTTATACTGATCATTGTTATCCCATAGGAGACTATAATACTGATCACACTGATCTCTTATACTGATCATTGTTATCCCATAGGAGACTATAATACTGATCACACTGATCTCTTATACTGATCATTGTTATCCCATAGGAGACTATAATACTGCACACACTGAGGGTCTAGCAGCCGGGACCGACCTGGTGTGATGCGGGGTCATGGTCTGACCCCGTTATAAACACTGGGACCAGGCTCAGGGCGTACAGGTATGTCCTGAGTCCTTAAGAGGTTAAGGACTCAGCTTTTTTCCGTTTTTGCACTTTCCCTTTTTCCTCCTCACCTTTTAAAATCATAACCTTTCAATTTTGCACCTACAGACCCATATGATGTATTTTTTTTTTTTGCCACCAATTCTACGTTGTTATGACATCAGTCATTTTACCCAAAAATCTACGGCAAAACCAGAAAAAAAATATATTTTTGGGACAAAATTGAAAAAAAACCACCATTTTGTAACTTTTGGGGGCTTCCGTTTTCACGCAGTACATATTTCGGTAACAATGCCCCCTTCTCTTTATTCTGTAGGTCCATACGATTATAATGATCCCCGAATTATATAGGTGATTTTGTCGCACTTCTGGAAAAAATCATAACTACATGCAGGAACATTTATACGTTTAAAATTCTCATCTTCTGACCCCTATAACTTTTTTATTTTTCTGCGTACAGGGCGGTGTGAGGACTCATTTTTTGCGCCGTGATCTGAAGTTTTTATCGGTACCATTTTTGTTTTGATGGGACTCTTTGATCGTATTTTATGAATCTTTTTTTTAAAGAGTACCTGTCATCAACAAAAACTTTTAATGTGTTGTTCATAATCATTAATGAAGAGATATTGTAATATATCTTCATTAAAAAATATGAATATTTATACCAGTTTTTTCATTTTATACTTTTGGCCACTAGGGGTCACTCTTCTATGCCTGGTCTGTAGGCAGCTTCCTATGCTTTTCATAGTAAGTGTACAGCTTTTAGGACTAATGCTGAAGGGTTCTGGTCCTTGCCTCTCATATAACAGCCAGTCACCTCCCCCTCCCCCCTGCCCCTCACCACACGTTATCTTATACATTGTATTATCTCACTGCACTCCCTGCTCCCCACTCGTGTGTCCTCAGCTGATCGGGACACCATGGTCTTACCGTGATGATCCTGATCAGCCTGACTGAGCTGCCGGGAAGCATGTTTTTACTTTTTAGATGCTGCGATCAACTTTGGTCAATACCGGACATTACCGCAATGGGTGATTTCCAGTATTAGCCTTGTGTCACGGCAGTTGCATGACCCCGCGTTATAGCACGGGAGCGGGCACAGGGTGTACAGGTACTCCCTGCGTCATTAAGGAGTTAAAGTAAACACTGTCTGTCTCGACACATAGGTGGTTGTTAATCCGTTTGTGCCAAGCCACGTCTGCAGCGGGGATGCACGCCATAGGTTATTATTACTGACACGTTTTCAGAGCAATAACGTCACGACTTTCGGTGGTTGTTAACCAGTTATGTCTGCAGGGGCATGAACCATATAGGTTGTTGTTACTGACACGTCTTCAGAACAATAACATCTCGTCATATAGATGCTGATATGCTTGTGCTTGCCATGGCTGTAGGGGGATGCACGATACTAGTCATTTGTTATCTCCAGCTGGTCCAGTTGTCTTCTCTTCCCCTCCAGCTGATCCAGTTGTCTCCTCTTCTCCTCCAGCTGATCCAGTTGTTTCCTCTTCTCCTCCAGCTGAGCCAGTTGTCTTCTCTTCTCCTCCAGCTGATCCAGTTGTCTCCTCTTCCCCTCCAGCTGATCCCGTTGTCTCCTCTTCTCCTCCATCTGATCCAGTTGTCTCCTCTTCTCCTCCAGCTGATCCAGTTGTCTCCTCTTCTCCTCCATCTGATCCAGTTGTCTCCTCTTTCTCTCCAGCTGATCGAGTTGTCTCCTCTTCTCCTGAATGACCCCCAAGGATGGACAAGGACAGGAATGAGATGACTAAGAAAATATTACACTTCACCTTGGAGATCCTCCACCTGCTGACCGGAGAGGTGAGGTGACCCATCTACATTTCCACCATTGTTGTCCCCCCATCTACATTTCCACCATTGTTTTCCCCCATCTACATTTCCACCATTGTTGTCCCCCATCTACATTTCCACCATTGTTGTCCCCATCTACATGTCCACCATTGTTGTCCCCATCTACATTTCCACCATTGTTGTCCCCATCTACATTTCCACCATTGTTGTCCCCATCTACATTTCCACCATTGTTGTCTCCATCTACATTTCCACCATTGTTGTCCCCATCTACATTTCCACCATTGTTGTCCCCATCTACATTTCCACCATTGTTGTCCCCCCATCTACATTTCCACCATTGTTGTCCCCATCTACATTTCCACCATTGTTGTCCCCATCTACATTTCCACCATTGTTGTCCCCATCTACATTTCCACCATTGTTGTCCCCCCATCTACATTTCCACCATTGTTGTCCCCCATCTACATTTCCACCATTGTTGTCCCCATCTACATTTCCACCATTGTTGTCCCCCCATCTACATTTCCACCATTGTTGTCCCCCCATCTACATTTCCACCATTGTTGTCCCCCCATCTACATTTCCACCATTGTTGTCCCCCCATCTACATTTCCACCATTGTTGTCCCCCCATCTACATTTCCACCATTGTTGTCCCCCCATCTACATTTCCACCATTGTTGTCCCCATCTACATTTCCACTATTGTTGTCCCCATCTACATTTCCACCATTGTTGTCCCCTCATCTACATTATCACCATTGTTGTCCCCCCATCTACATTTCCACCATTGTGGTCCCCCATCTACATTTCCACCATTGTTGTCCCCATCTACTTTTCCACCATTGTTGTCCACCATCTCCATTTCCACCATTGTTGTCCACCATCTCCATTTCCACCATTGTTGTCCACCATCTCCATTTCCACCATTGTTGTCCCCCATCTACATTTCCACCACTGTTGTCCCCATCTACGTTTCCACCATTGTTGTCCCCCATCTACATTTCCAGCATTGTTGTCCCCATCTACATTTCCACCATTGTTGGCCCCCATCTATGGCCCCGCTCTATGTTCTGGATGTCTCTTTGTAGGTGAGGTCTCCAGAACTGACCCCAGTATTCCAGAAGTCACTAGAGCTCTATACAGGGGGCACAATCTCCTCTTTGTAGTGGGGGAGGAATACTGGGGTCAGTCCCCTCATTGTCTCTCTCCATACACAGGATTACATCATAGTGAAGAAGACATGGGGGGAGTGTGTGGCCCCCAGCAGCCATCTCCATGAGTCAGGAGGATGGAGCAGGGCCCGGGCCCCTATCACGGAGCCTTCACCTCACTCACTGATAGATGAGGAGAAGATCCTAGAACTCATCCACAGGATCACTGAGCTGCTGACTAGAGAGGTGACCCTGCTGGGACATTATACAGTAATGGAGGGGTCTGGTGATGAGAGGTGACACTGCTGGGACATTATACAGGAATGGAGGGGTCTGGTGATGACTGGAGAGGTGACCCTGCTGGGACATTATACAGTAATGGAGGGGTCTGGTGATGAGAGGTGACACTGCTGGGACATTATACAGGAATGGAGGGGTCTGGTGATGACTGGAGAGGTGACACTGCTGGGACATTATACAGTAATGGAGGGGTCTGGTGATGATTAGAGAGGTGACACTGCTGGGACATTATACAGTAATGGAGGGGTCTGGTGATGACTGGAGAGGTGACACTGCTGGGACATTATACAGTAATGGAGGGGTCTGGTGATGATTAGAGAGGTGACACTGCTGGGACATTATACAGTAATGGATGGGTCTGGTGGTGATTAGAGAGGTGACACTGCTGGGACATTATACAGTAATGGAGGGGTCTGGTGATGACTGGAGAGGTGACATTGCTGGGACATTATACAGTAATGGAGGGGTCTGGTGATGACTGGGGAGGTGACACTGCTGGGACATTATACAGTAATGGAGGGGTCTGGTGATGATTAGAGAGGTGACACTGCTGGGACATTATACAGTAATGGAGGGGTCTGGTGATGATTAGAGAGGAGACACTGCTGGGACATTATACAGTAATGGAGAAGTCTGGTGATGATTAGAGAGGTGACACTGCTGGGACATTATACAGTAATGGAGGGGTCTGGTGATCATTAGAGAGGTGACACTGCTGGGACATTATACAGTAATGGAGGGGTCTGGTGATGATTAGAGAGGTGACATTACTGGGATATTATACAGTAATGGAGGGGTCTGGTGATGACTGGAGAGGTGACCCTGCTGGGACATTATACAGTAATGGAGGGGTCTGGTGATGACTGAAGAGGTGACCCTGCTGGGACATTATATAGTAATGGAGGGGTCTGGTGATGATTAGAGAGGTGACACTGCTGGGACATTATACAGTAATGGAGGGGTCTGGTGATGACTGAAGAGGTGACCCTGCTGGGACATTATATAGTAATGGAGGGGTCTGGTGATGATTAGAGAGGTGACACTGCTGGGACATTATACAGTAATGGAGGGGTCTGGTGATGATTAGAGAGGTGACACTGCTTGGACATTATACAGTAATGGAGGGGTCTGGTGATGATTAGAGAGGTGACACTGCTGGGACATTATACAGTAATGGAGGGGTCTGGTGATGACTGGAGAGGTGACACTGCTGGGACATTATACAGTAATGGAGGGGTCTGGTGATGATTAGAGAGGTGACACTGCTGGGACATTATACAGTAATGGAGGGGTCTGGTAATGACTGGAGAGGTGACCCTGCTTGGACATTATACAGTAATGGAGGGGTCTGGTGATGATTAGAGAGGTGACACTGCTGGGACATTATACAGTAATGGAGGGATCTGGTGATGACTGGAGAGGTGACACTGCTGGGACATTATACAGTAATGGAGGGGTCTGGTGATGACGGTATCATTGTGTGTCAGGTTCCTATAAGGTGTCAGGATGTGGCGGTCTATTTCTCCATGGAGGAGTGGGAGTATGTAGAAGGACACAAGGATCTGTACCAGGACATAGTCATGATGGAGGATCACCGGCCCCTCACATCACAAGGTAAGAAGAGACATATATATATATAGATATCACTCACACTACCTAGTAACATAGAAATCTATCCAGCACTGATGTATTCATTCCCTGTGTGTTCCCTTCAGATGGAGTCATGGAAAGAAATCCACCCGAGATGTGTCCCCGTCCTCTGTATTCCCAGGACTGTCCAGAAGGAAATGTCTCAGAGAAGCATCAGGTAGATGACCCTAAAGTCTCCCCAGATTATAACCATAAGTGATTGACCTACAGATATTTTTTTTTCTCTTCTCTGTTTAGCCTGAAAATCCAGTTGATATTAAAGTTGAGGCTATAGATGAAGCGGAGGAGACAGGTGTCATGGCCAATCAGCATTGTAAGGAGGAGGAGACTTTCATTGGTTGTAAAAGGTCCCCTAGATACTGCTACACCCATAATATGATCATTACATATAGAAAACCAATCACTATGTGTTTCCTCATAGGTGTGGTCATGGATGAAAATCCACCCGAGAGGTGTCCCCGCCCTCTGTATTCCAAGGACTGTCCAGAGGGAAATGTCTCAGAGAAGCATCAGGTAGATGGTGTTAAAGTGTCCTTAATATGACCCTGACGTGATTGAACCCTTGATCATTGCACCATAGGTCCCATTGATTAATTAACCCCTTAAGGTCCAGGGGTTTTTCTGTTTTTGCACTTACATTTTTTCCCCCTTACATTTAAAAAATCATAACGCTTTCAATGTTGCACCTAAAAATCCATATCATGGCTTATTTTTTGCGCCACCAATTCTTTTTTGGGTAAAATGACTGATGTCATTACAAAGATTTATGAGGAAACGAAATAAAAAATCGTTGTGCGACAAAATTGAAGGAATAAACACAATTTTGTAACTTTTGGGGGCTTCCGTTTCTACGCAGTGCATATTTCGGTATAAATGCCCCCTTCTCTTTATTCTGTAGGTCCATACGGTTATAATGATCCCCGAATTATATAGGTTGGAAATAATCATAACTACATGCAGGAAAATTTATACGTTTAAAAATGTCATCTTCTGACCCCTATAACTTTTTTATTTTTCCACGTACAGGGCGGTATGAGGACTCATTTTTTTGCGCCGTGATCTGAAGTTTTTAGCGGCACCATTTTTGTTTTGATCAGCTTTTTGATCGCTTTTTATTCATATTTTCATGATAAAAAGTGACCAAAAATACGGTATTCTGGAATTTTTTTTCTGCGTACGCCATTGACCGTGCAGTTTAATTGACGATATTTTTATATATCGGATATTTACGCACACGGCGATACCACATATTTTAATTTTATTTACTGTTTTTTTTTTAATGGAAAAAGGGGGGTAATTCAAACTTTTATTAGGGAAGGGGTTAAATGATCTTAACTGTTTTTTTTTCCACTTTTTTTTTGCAATGTTATAGGAGACTACAACACTGATCACACTGATCTCTTATACTGATCATTGTTATCCCATAGGAGACTACAACACTGATCACACTGATCTCTTATACTGATCATTATTATCCCATAGGAGACTACAACACTGATCACACTGATCTCTTATACTGATCATTGTTATCCCATAGGAGACTACAACACTGATCACACTGATCTCTTATACTGATCATTGTTATCCCATAGGAGACTACAACACTGATCACACTGATCTCTTATACTGATCATTGTTATCCCATAGGAGACTATAACACTGATCACACTGATCTCTTATACTGATCATTATTATCCCATAGGAGACTATAACACTGCACACACTGATCTCTTATACTGATCATTATTATCCCATAGGAGACTATAACACTGATCACACTGATCTCTTATACTGATCATTGTTATCCCATAGGAGACTATAATACTGATCACACTGATCTCTTATACTGATCATTATTATCCCATAGGAGACTATAACACTGCACACACTGATCTCTTATACTGATCATTGTTATCCCATAGGGACCTATAACACTGCACACACTGATCTCTTATACTGATCATTATTATCCCATAGGGACCTATAACACTGCACACACTGATCTCTTATACTGATCATTGTTATCCCATAGGAGACTATAATACTGCACACACTGATCTCTTATACTGATCATTATTATCCCATAGGAGACTATAACACTGCACACACTGATCTCTTATACTGATCATTATTATCCCATAGGAGACTATAACACTGTACACACTGATCTCTTATACTGATCATTATTATCCCATAGGGGACTATAACACTGCACACACTGATCTTTTATAGTCTCCTATGGGATAACAATGATCAGTATAACACTGCACACACTGATCTCTTATACTGATCATTATTATCCCATAGGAGACTATAACACTGCACACACTGATCTCTTATACTGATCATTGTTATCCCATAGGAGACTATAATACTGCACACACTGATCTCTTATACTGATCATTATTATCCCATAGGAGACTATAACACTGCACACACTGATCTCTTATACTGATCATTGTTATCCCATAGGAGACTATAATACTGCACACACTGATCTCTTATACTGATCATTGTTATCCCATAGGGACCTATAACACTGCACACACTGATCTCTTATACTGATCATTGTTATCCCATAGAGACCTATAACACTGTACACACTGATCTCTTATACTGATCATTATTATCCCATAGGGACCTATAACACTGCACACACTGATCTCTTATACTGATCATTGTTATCCCATAGGAGACTATAACACTGCACACACTGATCTCTTATACTGATCATTATTATCCCATAGGAGACTATAACACTGCACACACTGATCTCTTATACTGATCATTGTTATCACTTAGGAGACTATAACACTGCATACACTGATCTCTTATACTGATCATTGTTATCCCATAGGAGACTATAATACTGTACACACTGATCTCTTATACTGATCATTATTATCCCATAGGAGACTATAACACTGCACACACTGATCTCTTATACTGATCATTATTATCCCATAGGAGACTATAACACTGCACACACTGATCTCTTATACTGATCATTGTTATCCCATAGGAGACTATAATACTGTACACACTGATCTCTTATACTGATCATTATTATCCCATAGGAGACTATAACACTGCACACACTGATCTCTTATACTGATCATTGTTATCCCTTAGGAGACTATAACACTGCATACACTGATCTCTTATACTGATCATTGTTATCCCATAGGAGACTATAATACTGTACACACTGATCTCTTATACTGATCATTATTATCCCATAGGAGACTATAACACTGCACACACTGATCTCTTATACTGATCATTATTATCCCATAGGAGACTATAACACTGCACACACTGATCTCTTATACTGATCATTGTTATCCCATAGGAGACTATAATACTGTACACACTGATCTCTTATACTGATCATTATTATCCCATAGGAGACTATAACACTGCACACACTGATCTCTTATACTGATCATTGTTATCCCTTAGGAGACTATAACACTGCATACACTGATCTCTTATACTGATCATTGCTATCCCATAGGAGACTATAATACTGTACACACTGATCTCTTATACTGATCATTATTATCCCATAGGAGACTATAATACTGCACGCACTGGTCTCTTATACTGATCATTATTATCCCATAGGAGACTATAATACTGCACACACTGATCTCTTATACTGATCATTATTATCCCATAGGAGACTATAACACTGTACACACTGATCTTATACTGATCATTATTATACCATAGGAGACTATAATACTGATCACACTGATCTCTTATACTGATCATTATTATACCATAGGAGACTATAATACTGCACACACTGATCTCTTATACTGATCATTATTATCCCATAGGAGACTATAACACTGCACACACTGATCTCTTATACTGATCATTATTATCCCATAGGAGACCATAACACTGCACACACTGATCTCTTATACTGATCATTATTATCCCATAGGAGACTATAACACTGCACACACTGATCTCTTATACTGATCATTATTATCCCATAGGAGACTATAACACTGCACACACTGATCTCTTATACTGATCATTATTATCCCATAGGAGACTATAATACTGATCACACTGATCTCTTATACTGATCATTATTATACCATAGGAGACTATAATACTGATCACACTGATCTCTTATACTGATCATTATTATACCATAGGAGACTATAATACTGCACACACTGATCTCTTATACTGATCATTATTATCCCATAGGAGACTATAACACTGTACACACTGATCTCTTATACTGATCATTGTTATCCCATAGGAGACTATAACACTGCACACACTGATCTCTTATACTGATCATTATTATCCCATAGGAGACTATAACACTGCACACACTGATCTCTTATACTGATCATTATTATCCCATAGGAGACTATAATACTGTACACACTGATCTCTTATACTGATCATTATTATCCCATAGGAGACTATAACACTGCACACACTGATCTCTTATACTGATCATTATTATCCCATAGGAGACTATAACACTGCACACACTGATCTCTTATACTGATCATTGTTATCCCATAGGAGACTATAATACTGTACACACTGATCTCTTATACTGATCATTATTATCCCATAGGAGACTATAACACTGCACACACTGATCTCTTATACTGATCATTGTTATCCCTTAGGAGACTATAACACTGCATACACTGATCTCTTATACTGATCATTGTTATCCCATAGGAGACTATAATACTGTACACACTGATCTCTTATACTGATCATTATTATCCCATAGGAGACTATAACACTGCACACACTGATCTCTTATACTGATCATTATTATCCCATAGGAGACTATAACACTGCACACACTGATCTCTTATACTGATCATTGTTATCCCATAGGAGACTATAATACTGTACACACTGATCTCTTATACTGATCATTATTATCCCATAGGAGACTATAACACTGCACACACTGATCTCTTATACTGATCATTGTTATCCCTTAGGAGACTATAACACTGCATACACTGATCTCTTATACTGATCATTGCTATCCCATAGGAGACTATAATACTGTACACACTGATCTCTTATACTGATCATTATTATCCCATAGGAGACTATAATACTGCACGCACTGGTCTCTTATACTGATCATTATTATCCCATAGGAGACTATAATACTGCACACACTGATCTCTTATACTGATCATTATTATCCCATAGGAGACTATAACACTGTACACACTGATCTTATACTGATCATTATTATACCATAGGAGACTATAATACTGATCACACTGATCTCTTATACTGATCATTATTATACCATAGGAGACTATAATACTGCACACACTGATCTCTTATACTGATCATTATTATCCCATAGGAGACTATAACACTGCACACACTGATCTCTTATACTGATCATTGTTATCCCATAGGGACCTATAACACTGCACACACTGATCTCTTATACTGATCATTGTTATCCCATAGGAGACTATAACACTGCACACACTGATCTCTTATACTGATCATTATTATCCCATAGGAGACTATAACACTGCACACACTGATCTCTTATACTGATCATTATTATCCCATAGGAGACTATAACACTGCACACACTGATCTCTTATACTGATCATTATTATCCCATAGGAGACTATAATACTGATCACACTGATCTCTTATACTGATCATTATTATACCATAGGAGACTATAATACTGATCACACTGATCTCTTATACTGATCATTATTATACCATAGGAGACTATAATACTGCACACACTGATCTCTTATACTGATCATTATTATCCCATAGGAGACTATAACACCGTACACACTGATCTCTTATACTGATCATTGTTATCCCATAGGAGACTATAACACTGCACACACTGATCTCTTATACTGATCATTGTTATCCCATAGGAGACTATAACACTGCACACACTGATCTCTTATACTGATCATTATTATCCCATAGGAGACTATAACACTGCACACACTGATCTCTTATACTGATCATTATTATCCCATAGGAGACTATAACACTGCACACACTGATCTCTTATACTGATCATTATTATCCCATAGGAGACTATAATACTGTACACACTGATCTCTTATACTGATCATTATTATCCCATAGGAGACTATAACACTGCACACACTGATCTCTTATACTGATCATTATTATCCCATATGGGGCTATAACACTGCACACACTGATCTCTTATACTGATCATTGTTATCCCATAGGAGACTATAACACTGCACACACTGATCTCTTATACTGATCATTATTATCCCATAGGAGACTATAACACTGCTCACACTGATCTCTTATACTGATAACTGAGGAAAACAACCTGTGGAGATAAAGGGGGAAGAAGGAAATAAGGGGGGGGGGGGGACATGTATACTGGGGACCATGGGGCCGTGTGCCCCCCCAGGTTATAATGGAATTCGGGAGCCCCTTTTATTTTTTATTTTTTTTCTGTCTTTAGGGTGAAGATCTGATGTGTATTAAGGTTGAGGTTAAAGATGAACCAGAAGAGGAGACGGATTTGGGGGCCGATCAGCAGTGTAAGGAGGGGGAGACTTTTATTGGTGGAGGGTCTCCTAGATACTACTACACCCATCATCTGATCATCACATGGAATAATCTATTCATCACTGTGTGTTCCCTACAGATGGAGTCATTGATAGAAATCCACCCGAGAGGTGTCCCCGCCCTCTATATTCCCAGGACTGTCCAGAGGGAAATGCCCCAGAGAAGCATCAGGTAGATGAGTCTGATCCTATATCTCTATAGGGGGGTCCTGCAGTCATAGATTTTGGGGGGTCTCTGTTGCTCCTCCTGTCTGCTGTATTGTAGTGAATTGTTCTATATGTCACATCAGGGGGGAGATCTGACTAATAATAAAGTGGAGGATGAAGAAGAGAGGATGAGCGGCCATCACCCGTGTATGAGGGAAGTGAAGGAGGAAATTCCAGGAGGTGTTATCCCAGGTATGTAATAATTCCAGGAGGTGTTACCCCAGGTAGGTAATAATGCCAGGAGGTGTTACCCCAGGTATGTAATTCATTCCAGGAGGTGTTACCTCAGGTATGTAATAATGCCAGGAGGTGTTACCCCAGGTAGGTAATAATGCCAGGAGGTGTTACCCCAGGGATGTAATAATGAATTACAGAGGGAATTCAGAGGTTTCTTCAGGGGGAGGCTCCACTTTAGATCTACATTACATTAACCCTTCAGGCACCAGTGATCCTGATTCTGGTTTGAATAAAATGTCTCAAAATGATTCTTTACCTTTACAGAGCGTCCAAGGAAGAAACATGAGGGAAACGTCATGTTATCTGTGAGTGATAAAGAAGATGATGGAGAGATCATGGAGCGCTCCTCAGGAGAAGATGGAGAGATCATGGAGCGCTCCTCAGGAGAAGATGGAGAGATCATGGAGCGCTCCTCAGGAGAAGATGGAGAGATCATGGAGCGCTCCTCAGGAGAAGATGGAGAGATCATGGAGCGCCCCTCAGGAGAAGATGGAGAGATCATGGAGCGCTCCTCAGGAGAAGATGGAGAGATCATGGAGCGCCCCTCAGGAGAAGATGGAGAGATCATGGAGCGCTCCTCTGGAGAAGATGGAGAGATCATGGAGCGCTCCTCAGGAGAAGACCTCCTTACCCCTAATGTCCATCCAGATCTATCACATAATAATCCCCCTGATCATCAGGAACCTTCTCCTCACCAATCACACATTGTCACTTCATGGACAGAGAAGAAAAGGATTCAATGCGATGAATGTGAGAAATGGTTTACAAAAAGATCAAATCTCGTTAGGCACAGAAAAAGTCACAGAGAAGAGAAGCCAAATTCATGTTGTGAATGTGGGAAATGCTTTTCAAGTAAATCACAGCTTGTTAAACATAAGAGAATTCACACTGGGGAGAAGCCATATTCATGTTCAGAATGTGGGAAATGTTTTTCATTTAAATATCATCTTGTAGCACATGAGAAGATTCACACAGGGGAGAAGCCTTATTCATGTTCAGAATGTGGAAAATGCTTTTTACGTAAATCACAACTTGTTAAGCATGAGAAGAGAATTCACACAGGAGAGAAGCCATATTCATGTTCAGAATGTGAGAAGAGTTTCTTAAGTAAATCAGATCTTGTTAAGCATGAGAGAATTCACACAGGAGCGAAGCCATATTCATGTTCAAAGTGTGGGGAATGTTTTATAAGTAAATCACGTCTTGTTAAACATGAGAAAAGTCACACAGGAAAGACCCCATATTCATGTTCAGAATGTGGAAATTATTTTACAACTAAATCGGCACTTTGTAAACATGTAAGAATTCACACAGGGGAGAAGCCATATTCATGCTATGAATGTGGAAAATGCTTTTCACAAACTTATGAGCTTATTATACATAGGAGACGTCACACAGGAGAGAAGCCATATTCATGCTCGGAATGTGGGGAATGTTTTATAACTAAAACACAACTTTCAGGACATGAGAGAACTCACACAGGGGAGAAGCCATATTCATGCTCAGAATGTGGGGACTGTTTTATAACTAAATCACAACTTTCAAGACATGAGAGAACTCACACAGGGGAGAAACCATATTCATGTTCAGAATGTGGGAAATATTTTTCATGTAAATCATCTCTTGTTAAACATGAGAGGAGTCATAGAGGAGAGAAGCCATATTCATGCTCAGAAGGTGGAAAATTATTTACCGAAAATTCTAAGCTTGTTATACATGAGAGAAGTCAAACAAGAGAGAAGCTATTTTCATGTTCAGAATGTGGGAAATGCTTTGGATGGAAATCTCATCTGGTTACGCATGAGAGAAGTCACACAGGAGTAAAGCCATATTCATGTTCAGAATGTGGGAAATGCTTTATTCAGAGAATACATCTTCTTGTACACAAGAGAAGTCACACAGGAGAGAAGCCATATTCATGTTTAGAATGTGGTAAATGCTTTACACAACAACCACATCTTATTATACATGAGAGAAGTCACACAGGAGAGAAGCCATATTCATGTTCAGAATGTGGGAAAGGTTTTGCATTTAAATCAAGTCTTGTTATACATGAGAGAATTCACACAGGAGAGAAGCCATATTCATGTTCAGAATGTGGGAAAGGTTTTTCATGTAAATCATATCTTGCTAAACATGAGAGAAGTCACAAAGTGAAATTATAATGTATTATATTTCCCTTAATGTTATTAATACACCATGGTCTCTGTGTAGGACCCCCGCCCCCCAGAGAGAGAGTGGATGTAGTCACCCCAAAAGCTGTTGTGCTGGAGGAGTCCCCCTATAAGCTGTTTTATTGTAGTCACCCTATAAGCGGTTGTATTGGCGGAGTCCCCCTGTAATCTGTTATATTGGAGGAGTCCTCCTATAAGCTGTTGTATTGGAGGAGTCCCCCTATAAGCTGTTGTATTGGAGGAGTCACCCTATAAGCTGTTGTATTGGAGGAGTCCCCCTATAAGCTGTTGTATTGGAGGAGTCCCCCTATAAGCTGTTGTATTGTAGTCCCCCTATAAGCTGTTGTATTGTAGTCCCCCTGTAATCTGTTATATTGGAGGAGTCCTCCTATAAGCTGTTGTATTGGAGGAGTCCTCCTATAAGCTGTTGTATTGGAGGAGTCCTCCTATAAGCTGTTGTATTGGAGGAGTCCCCCTATAAGCGGTTGTATTGGAGGAGTCCCCCTATAAGCTGTTGTATTTGAGGAGTCCCCCTATAAGCGGTTGTATTGGAGGAGTCCCCTATAAGCGGTTGCATTGGAGGAGTCCCCCTATAAGCGGTTGTATTGGAGGAGTCCCCCTATATGCTGTTGTATTGGAGGAATCCCCCTATGAGTGGTTGTATTGGAGGAGTCCCCCTAATGAGCTGTTGTATTGGAGGAGTCCCCCTATAAGCTGTTGTATTGGAGGAGTCACCCTATGAGCTGTTGTATTGGAGGAGTCCCCCTATAAGCTGTTGTATTGGAGGAGTCACCCTATGAGCTGTTGTATTGGAGGAGTCCCCTATAAGCTGTTGTATTGGAGGAGTCCCCCTATAAGCTGTTGTATTGGAGGAGTCACCCTATGAGCTGTTGTATTGGAGGAGTCCCCTATAAGCTGTTGTATTGGAGGAGTCCCCCTATAAGCAGTTGTATTGGAGGAGTCCCCCTATAAGCTGTTGTATTGGAGGAGTCCCCCTATAAGCTGTTGTATTGGAGGAGTCCCCTATAAGCTGTTGTATTGGAGGAGTCCCCCTATAAGCGGTTGTATTGGAGGAGTCCCCCTATATGCTGTTGTATTGGAGGAATCCCCCTATGAGTGGTTGTATTGTAGGAGTCCCCCTATAAGCTGTTGTATTGGAGGAGTCCCCCCTATGAGCGGTTGTATTGGAGGAGTCCCCTATAAGCTGTTGTATTGGAGGAGTCCCCCTATAAGCTGTTGTATTGGAGGAGTCCCCCTATGAGCTGTTGTATTGGAGGAGTCCCCCTATAAGCTGTTGTATTGGAGGAGTCCCCCTATAAGCTGTTGTATTGGAGGAGTCCCCCTATAAGCTGTTGTGTTGGAGGAGTCACCCTATAAGCTGTTGTGTTGGAGGAGTCCCCCTATAAGCTGTTGTATTGGAGGAGTCCCCTATAAGCTGTTGTGTTGGAGGAGTCCCCCTATAAGCTGTTGTATTGGAGGAGTCCCCCTATAAGCTGTTGTGTTGGAGGAGTCACCCTATAAGCTGTTGTGTTGGAGGAGTCCCCCTATATGCTGTTGTATTGGAGGAGTCCCCCTATGAGCTGTTGTATTGGAGGAGTCCCCCTATAAGCTGTTGTATTGGAGGAGTCCCCCTATAAGCTGTTGTATTGGAGGAGTCCCCCTATAAGCTGTTGTGTTGGAGGAGTCCCCCTATGAGCTGTTGTATTGGAGGAGTCCCCCTATAAGCTGTTGTATTGGAGGAGTCCCCCTATAAGCTGTTGTATTGGAGGAGTCCCCCTATAAGCTGTTGTGTTGGAGGAGTCACCCTATAAGCTGTTGTGTTGGAGGAGTCCCCCTATATGCTGTTGTATTGGAGGAGTCCCCCTATAAGCTGTTGTATTGGAGGAGTCCCCCTATAAGCTGTTGTATTGGAGGAGTCCCCCTATAAGCTGTTGTATTGGAGGAGTCCCCCTATAAGCTGTTGTGTTGGAGGAGTCCCCCTATGAGCTGTTGTATTGGAGGAGTCCCCCTATAAGCTGTTGTATTGGAGGAGTCCCCCTATAAGCTGTTGTGTTGGAGGAGTCCCCCTATAAGCTGTTGTATTGGAGGAGTCCCCCTATAAGCTGTTGTATTGGAGGAGTCCCCCTATAAGCAGTTGTATTGGAGGAGTCACCCTATAAGCAGTTGTATTGGAGGAGTCACCCTATAAGCTGTTGTATTGGAGGAGTCCCCCTATAAGCTGTTGTATTGGAGGAGTCCCCCTATAAGCTGTTGTATTGGAAGAGTCACCCTATAAGCAGTTGTATTGGAGGAGTCACCCTATAAGCTGTTGTATTGGAGGAGTCCCCCTAGAAGCTGTTGTGTTGGAGGAGTCCCCCTATAAGCGGTTGTATTGTAGTCACCCTATAAGCGGTTGTATTGTAGTCCCCCTATAAGCGGTTGTGTTGGAGGAGTCCACCTATAAGCGGTTGTATTGTAGTCACCCTATAAGCTGTTCTGTCTTGTCCACCCTCCAGTGTAGAATTAGAGAGTGTTTAGCGCAGCAGGCGGTGTCACCCCGAAGCGAACGAGATTGTCAGTCAGCAACATGGAAAAACGAAACATTTACTAAAATTGGTCCGGCATGGATCAGTGAGGACTTTATACTCCTGTGCAAGATGCCTCTGATTACACACTACTACCACCGCTCCTGCTGTATGCTGACTACTACCCCACCAACTCCGCAACCTCCTGCTTTCCGCTGGCTAATACGGTCAAGGATGGCTAGAGGTGAGGCATTAAAATGCGAGTGACTGCTGCTATACACCAGGCACAAGGAATACACACCAGACAGGATGTTGGTATCATATCTACTTCTCAGCATACTCGCTAAGCAGCTGCCCCAAAGGAGTTCTGTTTAATTACACGGAAGTACATTGTTTTTTACATTTGACAAAAAAGGGAGGTTTAGTTATGACGTCAAAATCATCATGCTACATTTTGATTGGTTATTTAAGCTGTATCTCTGTATATATTAGCATATTTAGCATCCATTCCTTTATTGGCCAAAGTTCATTTATGCGGTTCTTTTCACTCTGAGACTGGAGAAAACCCAGATCTTTGTCCTTCCATACAATCCATATCTGATTCAAATGTTTTGTCTTCTAACGTCTCATCTTGGGCCTTCTGGCGTCATTCCAAGGTCTCTTAGTCACGAGCAGATTGCAAGCTGATTAATGACTTAATGGTAGTTTAACAAATATCTTTCTCCTGCATCAGCAATGGCATATTGGCATATTAGTATTAATATATTGATCAGTCATCAGAAACATAATTGTCATCCCTATCACTACAACACCACTAGTCCACTGTGATGGGGCATCCGCACCAAAGTATTCTTTATAATTCTTCCGTAGTTTTTGATGTATTCTGAACGTAACTTAGGCCATTTGTCTATGTGTAATGGAGGGGGCAGGGGGATCTATTGTCATGGGTGGTCAGAAGATCTACATAGGAGATAAAGGACACAGGGAGATGGCGGTATTGATCAAAGGAATGTGACATATGTCAGGTGACCACCTTATGTCTGGACAGGGGCTGGGTGCAGTGCTGTGCCCAGGTCTGGAGGGTTGGACTGAGGCATGCTGGGAGGCTTTCTTCCACATTGGTATGAGATGAGGTTGGTAAGTGGTGGAGGAGAGTTGTGTGACATCCCAGAGACAGGACTTGATGTTAATACAGAGCCTGCTGGGACATGTAGTACCCCAATTGTTGTGGAATCTTGTGTTGGAGTTGCTAACAACACCGCTCTGGAGATTGTGCCCCAGAATCTGGAGGACAGCTGGGATAGAGGGGCCATGGCTGAGGCCAGCCCTCTGGAACAAGGAATCGTGTCTGTGTGTGGCCCCCTGTGAACTGAGGAGCGGATGGGAGGACCGAACCCCAGGGGACCTGAGGAACCACAAAAAGACCCGGAGTTATCTTGTGGATTGTGGACAATATATACGAGTGCGACCTGGAGCTGAATCCTGGGATCTGTGGTTTGTTGCTTCCCCTGTACGCACCACCAAAAGCAAAAAGAAAATTAACAAAATCATTATTAAATGTATCATCAATTAAAAGCAACAATACATATACATACTAAAAGCAAGGCACTGAAAAAACTATAGGTAGGTAGGTAAGGGCTGGAACTCAGCGTGGAAACAACAATAAACATAAGTATAAGGTCAAAGGGTAATCAGGTATCAATATAGGGTCACACATCAGGATAATGCTGAAAGCAAACAAGAAGGCATGGAAAGAACGAGTGTGAAAGCCAAACCCAGAGACCAAATGGAACAAGTATGCCGGACCTTACCTACCAACCCCAACGATCGTTTCACCACTGAATGGCTTCCCCCTGAGGAAGCCATTCAGTGGTGAAACGATCGTTGGGGTTGGTAGGCATACTTGTTCCATTTGGTCTCTGGGTTTGGCTTTCACACTCGTTCTTTCCATGCCTTCTTGTTTGCTTTCAGCATTATCCTGATGTGTGACCCTATATTGATACCTGATTACCCTTTGACCTTACACTTATGTTTATTGTTGTTTCCACGCTGAGTTCCAGCCCTTACCTACCTATCAGTAGTTTTTTCGGTGCCTTGCTTTTAGTATGTATATGTATTGTTGCTTTTAATTGATGATACATTTAATAATGATTTTGTTAATATTTTTTCTATATGCTGTCCATTTGTGCATAATTTTCTTTTTGCTTTTGGTGGTGCTTTCTATCATGCACTTTACTTACCTCCATGAGGTATAGGTTCTTATGTAGGTGTCTGCTTCCCCTGTACCCCTAGCCATGGACTGTACCCCTAGACGTGGATTGTGTTTTGTGTGTGATCTCTGACAATAAAACCAGTTCTGTTCTCCCAGCTCTTTCTCTGTTAATTGTGCGACAATCCCTAAGTTGCAAACTTGTCACATCCACCACCTCCTGCTGCACACTAGCTACTACCCCTTTCACCAGTCCACATCTCCTGCTGTATACTGCATACTACAACAACAATCAGTCCACATCTCCTGCTGTATACTGCATGCTACTACAACAATCAGTCCACTACCTCCTGCTGTTTGCTGAATACTAGACCTCACACCAGTCCACCATATCCTGTTGTACCCAGTAGAGCCCGGGATTGGGATCCCGCGGGACACAACCCAAAATGTGTGGGCGCGGTGGTCAGGAAGGAGGCTGCTGCAGGCGGGTGGTGAGGTGCTATGCCTGTGGGTCCCGCAAAATCCCCAGCAGCCTCACTGACTAAGACTTAGCTCCACCCTCCGATTACAGTCACCACATACCAGGGTGGAGCTGCTTCTCCACCCAACTTGTCTCCTACCTACAGCCATTGTGCCGCCATTTTATTTGGATTCTCCGCTCAGCCTGCCCTGGAGGATCAGTAAAGAAAATAAGCGCTCCATAGAGAAGTATTGTTTCAACCCAAGCCTGAGATTGGTGTGTAAAAATTAGCTGCTCATCCTGGGTGGTTGTGTAGCCACATACACAACAATGGTACCAGTATATAGGATAGGTCGTCTGCTGCCCTCCGGAGAGTAAACGGCAATGGAAATTTGGCTTCAGGAAAAACCTGCTCAACGCGCTGATCGACCAGGCAGGTGTATGGATAAAAGGGATTTATTGACCAGAATGCAACGCATTTCGCTGCGCATGTGCAGCTTCCTCAGATATAGCAAGAAGGTAAGAGTTAACCATTTCACTGACAGTACAAAAACACAGGGAAAACAAAATCACCTGTGTATAGCAGAACCCATATTGTGAAAGCGAAATTCAGACCAAATGACAATATGCAGTTCACAAAAAACAATCGCATATATATAAAAACCTTATTATTGAAAGATACTTACTACAAATATCCACAATAACACATATATG
This sequence comes from Hyla sarda, assembly GCF_029499605.1. Classification (NCBI taxonomy): domain Eukaryota; kingdom Metazoa; phylum Chordata; class Amphibia; order Anura; family Hylidae; genus Hyla; species Hyla sarda. The sequence goes on from NW_026610530.1 coordinate 147,652, forward strand.
CAATACATTGCCAAGGAAATCCAAAAGGAAAAGAAAGGGAATAAAGAAAATTAATAAAATAACATATCAAAATGTATAAAATGATATAAATATATAAACAAAAAAAACATTTTCATATATGAAAGTGATTATCGAACATCTTCTATTGACTCATTAAGTCCCTGAGGTGTCAGGGTTGCAAGTTTAAAGATCCAGTAAGATTCACGAATAATTAATTTCTGATAACGATTCGGAATTGTTTCAGGAACCGTTTCCAAAATAATTAAATGTAAATCATTATTATTATTACAGTGGTCCCTCAACATACGATGGTAATTCGTTCCAAATGACCCATCGTTTGTCGAATCCATCGTATGTTAAGGGATCCGTGCAATGTAAAAGTGCATTAAATACTCACCTGTCCCCGCAGCTCCGGACCGCGTCCTCATCGCTCCCAATGGTCTCCCAGGGGCTCCCGATGGGCTCCTGCTGCTCCGGCATCTTCTTCTGGCGTCTTCTGCATCTTCTCCGGTGTCCGGGCCTCGCTTTCTGGTGACGTTATTACGTTTTTGCACCGGGACGGCGTGCGCAGCTACGTAATATCGACGCCGGAAAGCGAGGCCCAGAGGACCCGGAGCAGCAGGGATAGGTAAGTGAACCTGCTGGGGCACATTACACTGCTATCTGACAGCAGCTTAAGCATTTTGCGCTGCCAGATTGCAGTTAATGCGATGGCCCCGACATATAAAAGCATCGTATGTCGATTTGATCATATGTCGGGGCCATCGCATGTCGGGGGGGGGGGGGGGGTTACTGTATTATGTGTTGTGGAAAAGTGACGAGAAATACTATGTAATAAAAAGTAGTTTTTGATGCTTGCACATCCGTGATCGTATGGTTTGGATCGTGCGACCCTCATGTTGCAGCCGACAATTACAGTATAATAAATACACAGCACATTGGGCGTATAATAAATACACAGCACATTGGGCGTATAATAAATACACGACACATTGGGCGTATAATAAATACACGGCACATCGGGTGTATAATAAATACACGGCACATCGGGTGTATAATAAATACACGGCACATTGGGCGTATAATAAATACACGGCACATTGGGTGTATAATAAATACACGGCACATTGGGTGTATAATAAATACACGGCACATCGGGCGTATAATAAATACACGACACATTGGGCGTATAATAAATACACGGCACATCGGGTGTATAATAAATACACGGCACATCGGGTGTATAATAAATACACGGCACATTGGGCGTATAATAAATACACGGCACATTGGGTGTATAATAAATACACGGCACATGGGGTGTATAATAAATACACGGCACATCGGGTGTATAATAAATACACGGCACATCGGGCGTATAATAAATACACGGCACATGGGGCGTATAATAAATACACGGCACATCGGGCGTATAATAAATACACGGCACATCGGGCGTATAATAAATACACAGCACATTGGGCGTATAATAAATACACGGCACATCGGGTGTATAATAAATACACAGCACATTGGGTGTATAATAAATACACGGCACATCGGGTGTATAATAAATACACGGCACGTTGGGCGTATAATAAATACACGGCACATTGGGCGTATAATAAATACACGGCACATCGGGTGTATAATAAATACACGGCACATCGGGTGTATAATAAATACACGGCACATCGGGTGTATAATAAATACACGGCACATCGGGTGTATAATAAATACACGGCACATTGGGCGTATAATAAATACACGGCACATCGGGTGTATAATAAATACACGGCACATTGGGCGTATAATAAATACACGGCACATCGGGTGTATAATAAATACACGGCACATTGGGCGTATAATAAATACACGGCACATAGGGTGTATAATAAATACACGGCACATCGGGCGTATAATAAATACACGGCACATTGGGTGTATAATAAATACACGGCACATCGGGTGTATAATAAATACACGGCACATTGGGCGTATAATAAATACACGGCACATCGGGTGTATAATAAATACACGGCACATTGGGCGTATAATAAATACACGGCACATTGGGCGTATAATAAATACACGGCACATCGGGTGTATAATAAATACACGGCACATTGGGCGTATAATAAATACACGGCACATCGGGTGAATAATAAATACACGGCACATCGGGCGTATAATAAATACACGGCACATTGGGCGTATAATAAATACACGGCACATCGGGTGTATAATAAATACACGGCACATCGGGTGTATTATAAATACACGGCACATTGGGTGTATAATAAATACACGGCACATTGGGCGTATAATAAATACACGGCACATCGGGCGTATAATAAATACACGGCACATTGGGCGTATAATAAATACACGGCACATCGGGTGTATAATAAATACACGGCACATTGGGTGTATAATAAATACACGGCACATTGGGTGTATAATAAATACACGGCACATCGGGCGTATAATAAATACACGGCACATTGGGTGTATAATAAATACACGGCACATCGGGCGTATAATAAATACACGGCACATCGGGCGTATAATAAATACACGGCACATTGGGCGTATAATAAATACACGGCACATCGGGCGTATAATAAATACACGGCACATCGGGTGTATAATAAATACACGGCACATCGGGCGTATAATAAATACACGGCACATCGGGCGTATAATAAATACACGGCACATCGGGCGTATAATAAATACACGGCACATCGGGTGTATAATAAATACACGGCACATTGGGCGTATAATAAATACACGGCACATTGGGCGTATAATAAATACACGGCACATTGGGTGTATAATAAATACACGGCACATCGGGTGTATAATAAATACACGGCACATCGGGTGTATAATAAATACACGGCACATTGGGCGTATAATAAATACACAGCACATTGGGCGTATAATAAATACACGGCACATCGGGCGTATAATAAATACACGGCACATTGGGCGTATAATAAATACACAGCACATCGGGTGTATTATAAATACACGGCACATTGGGCGTATAATAAATACACGGCACATCGGGCGTATAATAAATACACGGCACATCGGGCGTCACAGTTCCCTCTATGTTCAATAGAAAATGTTCCATTAGTTTGAAATGACTCCACAACATAGACCTCGTGCCCTATTACAGGGATAACAGCCGGACCGTCTTTTTGAGAAGTTTTAATTTCCGTAATACATTTTTTTTTAACTATTTGAGGCTACTAACTTTGTAGGTTTGTGGATCACCTAAATGTTACTCCAGGGGTGGTGGGTATAATATTTTTCAAGATGGGGTCACTGCAAATAATCGGCCAATTTCAATGTATTTAAAGGGGTATTCCAGAAAGTTTTTTTTTGACTATGCTACAGGGGCTGTGTAGTTAGTGTCGTCCATAATATATTGTCTGTACCTGTGTGTGACGGTTTTCTCACAATTCTTCTGTGATTTTCATCCCAATATTTATTTTTACCAGCATACAAAATGACTGCTGTCTCCGATTTTTCCCAGCATGCAATGCGGCCGAGACCTGACATCACTAGTCAGCTGATAACAGGGAGCCTGTCTGCTTCAATGGGTGGAGAGAGCAATCTGCAAGTAATGCAACAGCTGGAGGCACCCTGATTGAAAACCACACTGATTTGAATGGATGCAGCTCATTTATGTTTCAATGGGTCGGGTGGCTGATGTGTGGGAGGGAGGAAGATGGCATTTTGGGATTTGTAGTCAAAAAAAGAAAAGTCAAACAGGAAATACTAGTTCAGGAAAAGCTACCAGTGTTATGGAAATCTCACAACATGGGCATTTATCCCCAAGACAAGCGCAGATCCTTCCTAATCATGTCCATTACTGTCTGCCAGGTAGGTACTAAAATCACCTGATGGTGGAGAACCCCTTAAATTTCTTAGGCTGCATTCACACCACGTTTTTGCAGTACGGTTCCCGTATCAGGTTTTTGAGGAAAAATGGATTCCTCAAAACTTGACTAAACTGTGTGCACAAATTTTAACCTATATACAGTTAAAAACCGTATACGGTTTGAAAAATGACATCCGGTTGCATCCGTTTTTAAGAAAAAAGTATAAGTTTTTATCTTTTCACTCCCTTTTGAATAAGTTTGAGTAAAGTTTGATTGAAAAAAAACTGTATAGTAAAAACCGGATGGAAATGTACGCACATACAGTTCTGTACGTTTACCATTGACTCCCATGTTTAAAAAAAACGTATACGGGTTAATACAGTTTTTCAACCGGACCTAAAACCGTGGTAGGCTATGGTAACCGTGGTAGGCTATGGTAACCGTGGTAGACTATGGTAACCGTGGTAGACTATGGTAACCGTGGTAGACTATGGTAACCGTGGTAGGCTATGGTAACCGTGGTAGACTATGGTAACCGTGGTAGGCTATGGTAACCGTGGTAGACTATGGTAACCGTGGTAGGTTATGGTAACCGTGGTAGGCTATGGTAACCGTGGTAGGCTATGGTAACAGTGGTAGGCTATGGTAACCGTGGTAGGCTATGGTAACCGTGGTAGACTATGGTAACCGTGGTAGGCTTTGGTAAGCATGGAAGGCTATGGTAACCGTGGTAGACTATGGTAACCGTGGTAGGCTATGGTAACCGTGGTAGACTATGGTAACCGTGGTAGGCTATGGTAAGCGTGGAAGGCTATGGTAACCGTGGTAGACTATGGTAACCGTGGTAGACTATGGTAACCGTGGTAGGCTATGGTAACCGTGGTAGGCTATGGTAACCGTGGTAGACTATGGTAACCGTGGTAGACTATGGTAACCGTGGTAGGCTATGGTAACCGTGGTAGGCTATGGTAACCGTGGTAGGCTTTGGTAAGCGTGGAAGGCTATGGTAACCGTGGTAGACTATGGTAACCGTGGTAGGCTTTGGTAACCGTGGTAGACTATGGTAACCGTGGTAGGCTATGGTAACCGTGGTAGACTATGGTAACCGTGGTAGGCTATGGTAACCGTGGTAGGCTATGGTAACCGTGGTAGACTATGGTAACCATGGTAGGCTATGGTAACCGTGGTAGACTATGGTAACCGTGGTAGACTATGGTAACCGTGGTAGACTATGGTAACCGTGGTAGACTATGGTAACCATGGTAGGCTATGGTAACCGTGGTAGACTATGGTAACCGTGGTAGACTATGGTAACCGTGGTAGGCTATGGTAACCGTGGTAGACTATGGTAACCGTGGTAGACTATGGTAACCGTGGTAGACTACAGTTTTGGGTACAGGAAAAAAACCTGACAAAACCGTACAGGATGCAAAACGGACACAACCTGATGCATCTTTTGGCGTACGGTTTTCCAATACGGTTCCGTACAGTTTTCACATAGAAAAAGTATACGGGAACTATGTTATAAAAACGTGGTGTGAACGCGCCCTTATTTATATTTTCCCTTTCTTTCCCTGAATTTTCATTTTTTGTTGTAACCAATTTTATCTGTTTCATATTTTTAACCCTTTGAGAAGCATTACTAAGAATGCTCAGCGGATATCCCTTGGCTGAGAATCGGCCCCTAAGCAAAGCAGCCTGACAAACAAAGTCAGAATCCGAGGGGTAATCTTTCTGCAGTCTCAGATACTGACCATAGGGGACGCTCCTCAGCCAAGCAGGATAGTGAGCACTCTCAGATACTGACCATAGGGGACGCTCCTCAGCCAGGCAGGATAATGAGCACTCTCAGATACTGACCATAGGGGACGCTCCTCAGCCAAGCAGGATAGTGAGCACTCTCAGATACTGACCATAGGGGACGCTCCTCAGCCAAGCAGGATAGTGAGCACTCTCAGATACTGACCATAGGGGACGCTCCTCAGCCAGGCAGGCTAGTGAGCACTCTCAGATACTGACCATAGGGTACGCTCCTCAGCCAAGCAGGATAGTGAGCGCTCTCAGATACTGACCATAGGGGACGCTCCTCAGCCAAGCAGGATAGTGAGCGCTCTCAGATACTGACCATAGGGGACGCTCCTCAGCCAGGCAGGATAGTGAGCACTCTCAGATACTGACCATAGGGGACGCTCCTCAGCCAAGCAGGATAGTGAGCACTCTCAGATACTGACCATAGGGGACGCTCCTCAGCCAAGCAGGATAGTGAGCACTCTCAGATACTGACCATAGGGGACGCTCCTCAGCCAAGCAGGATAGTGAGCACTCTCAGATACTGACCATAGGGGACGCTCCTCAGCCAAGCAGGATAGTGAGCGCTCTCAGATACTGACCATAGGGGACGCTCCTCAGCCAAGCAGGATAGTGAGCGCTCTCAGATACTGACCATAGGGGACGCTCCTCAGCCAAGCAGGATAGTGAGCGCTCTCAGATACTGACCATAGGGGACGCTCCTCAGTCAAGCAGGATAGTGAGCACTCTCAGATACTGACCATAGGGGACGCTCCTCAGTCAAGCAGGATAGTGAGCGCTCTCAGATACTGACCATAGGGGACGCTCCTCAGCCAAGCAGGATAGTGAGCACTCTCAGATACTGACCATAGGGGACGCTCCTCAGCCAGGCAGGATAGTGAGTACTCTCAGATACTGACCATAGGGGACGCTCCTCAGCCAAGCAGGATAGTGAGCACTCTCAGATACTGACCATAGGGGACGCTCCTCAGCCAAGCAGGATAGTGAGCACTCTCAGATACTGACCATAGGGGACGCTCCTCAGCCAAGCAGGATAGTGAGCACTCTCAGATACTGACCATAGGGGACGCTCCTCAGCCAAGCAGGATAGTGAGCACTCTCAGATACTGACCATAGGGGACGCTCCTCAGCCAAGCAGGATAGTGAGCACTCTCAGATATTGACCATAGGGGACGCTCCTCAGCCAAGCAGGATAGTGAGCACTCTCAGATACTGACCATAGGGGACGCTCCTCAGCCAGGCAGGATAGTGAGCACTCTCAGATACTGACCATAGGGGACGCTCCTCAGCCAAGCAGGATAGTGAGCACTCTCAGATACTGACCATAGGGGACGCTCCTCAGCCAAGCAGGATAGTGAGCACTCTCAGATACTGACCATAGGGGACGCTCCTCAGCCAAGCAGGATAGTGAGCACTCTCAGATACTGACCATAGGGGATGCTCCTCAGCCAGGCAGGATAGTGAGCATTCTCAAATACTGACCATAGGGGACGCTCCTCAGCCAAGCAGGATAGTGAGCACTCTCAGATACTGACCATAGGGGACGCTCCTCAACCAAGCAGGATAGTGAGCACTCTCAGATATTAACCATAGGGGACGCTCCTCAGCCAAGCAGGATAGTGAGCACTCTCAGATACTGACCATAGGGGACGCTCCTCAGTCAAGCAGGATAGTGAGCACTCTCAGATACTGACCATAGGGGACGCTCCTCAGTCAAGCAGGATAGTGAGCGCTCTCAGATACTGACCATAGGGGACACTCCTCAGTCAAGCAGGATAGTGAGCGCTCTCAGATACTGACCATAGGGGACGCTCCTCAGCCAAGCAGGATAGTGAGCACTCTCAGATACTGACCATAGGGGACGCTCCTCAGCCAAGCAGGATAGTGAGCGCTCTCAGATACTGACCATAGGGGACGCTCCTCAGCCAAGCAGGATAGTGAGCACTCTCAGATACTGACCATAGGGGACGCTCCTCAGCCAAGCAGGATAGTGAGCACTCTCAGATACTGACCATAGGGGACGCTCCTCAGCCAGGCAGGATAGTGAGCGCTCTCAGATACTGACCATAGGGGACGCTCCTCAGCCAAGCAGGATAGTGAGCGCTCTCAGATACTGACCATAGGGGACGCTCCTCAGCCAAGCAGGATAGTGAGCACTGTCAGATACTGACCATAGGGGACGCTCCTCAGCCAAGCAGGATAGTGAGCACTCTCAGATACTGACCATAGGGGACGCTCCTCAGCCAAACAGGATAGTGAGCACTCTCAGATACTGACCATAGGGGACGCTCCTCAGCCAGGCAGGATAGTGAGCACTCTCAGATACTGACCATAGGGGACGCTCCTCAGCCAAGCAGGATAGTGAGCACTCTCAGATACGGACCATAGGGGACGCTCCTCAGCCAAGCAGGATAATGAGCACTCTCAGATACTGACCATAAAAGGACTCTCCTCAGCCAAACAGGATAGTGAGCACTCTCAGATACTGACCATAGGGGACGCTCCTCAGCCAGGCAGGATAGTGAGCGCTCTCAGATACTGACCATAGGGGACGCTCCTCAGCCAAGCAGGATAGTGAGCGCTCTCAGATACTGACCATAGGGTACGCTCCTCAGCCAAGCAGGATAGTGAGCGCTCTCAGATACTTACCATAAAAGGACGCTCCTCAGCCAAACAGGATAGTGAGCACTCTCAGATACTGACCATAGGGGACGCTCCTCAGCCAAGCAGGATAGTGAGCACTCTCAGATACTGACCATAGGGAACGTTCCTCAGCCAAGCAGGATAGTGAGCACTGTCAGATACTGACCATAGGGGATGCTCCTCAGCCAAGCAGGACAGTGAGCACTGTCAGATACTGACCATAGGGGACGCTCCTCATCCAAGCAGGACAGTGAGCGCTCTCAGATACTGACCATAGGGGACGCTCCTCAGCCAAGCAGGATAGTGAGCGCTCTCAGATACTGACCATAGGGGATGCTCCTGTCACGATTCGGCTGGCTGGAGGTGGATCCTCTGTGCCAGAGAGGGATTGGCGTGGACCGTGTCGGTGGACCGGTTCTAAGTTGCTACTGGTATTCACCAGAGCCCGCCGCAAAGCGGGATGGTCTTGCAGCGGCCGTAGCAACCAGGTCGTATATTTTTACCTCTGACCGTCTTGGATGCCAGAATTTCTTTCACCGAAAAAACGTCAGAGGACCCGGAAACTGGAGTGGGAGAAACAACTTTGGGAGAGAAGCGGTTAAGGATGAGTGGTTTAAGGAGAGAGACATGAAAAGCATTGGGAATACGGAGAGAAGGAGGAAGAAGGAGTTTGTAAGAGACAGGGTTGATTTGGCACTTGATTTTGAAAGGACCAAGATAACGTGGTCCCAGTTTATAACTGGGGACACGAAAGCAGACATGAAAGAGCAGACACGAAAGAGTTCTTCTTTTCCTATCGGCATGTTTTTTCATCCGGGATGAGGCCTGTAAGAGAGAATTTTGAGTCTCTTTCCATATGGTGGAGAAGTCCCGAGTCACCTCATCAACAGCGGGCAAACCAGAGGGCATGGGAGTGGGAAGGGGGGAAGAGGGTGACGGCCGTACACCACGAAGAATGGGGATTTAGCGGAAGATTCAGAGACTCTGAAATTGTACGAGAATTCGGCCCATGGTAGAAGATCTGCCCAGTCATCCTGGCGGGAGGAAACAAAATGTCGCAAATAGTCACCCAGAACCTGATTAATTCTTTCTACTTGCCCATTGGATTGGGGATGATAAGAAGATGAGAAGTTTAATTTGATTTTGAGTTGATTACAGAGGGCCCTCCAGAATTTAGACACAAATTGAACTCCTCTATCCGAGACGATATGCGTAGGCAGCCCGTGAAGGCGAAAAATGTGTATAAAAAATTGTTTCGCCAACTGAGGCGCAGAAGGAGGACCTGGAAGAGGGATAAAATGTGCCATCTTGGAGAATCGATCAACGACCACCCAAATAACTGTGTTGCCATGGGATAGAGGCAAGTCTGTAATAAAGTCCATACCAATCTGTGACCATGGTCGTTCAGGAACAGGCAGTGGATGGAGGAGACCAGCAGGCTTCTGGCGAGGGGTCTTGTCCCGGGCACAGACTGTACAAGCCTGCACGAAATCAACAACATCAGCTTCCAGGGTAGGCCACCAATAAAATCGAGAGATGAGCTGGATGGATTTTTTGATCCCAGCATCGCCTGCGAGGTGTGAGGAGTATCCCCACTTGAGAATCCTGAGGCGCTGGCGAGGAGAGACGAAGGTCTTCCCTGGAGGAGTTTGTCTGATGGAGGCTGGAGAAGTGGAGATCAGACAGTCCGGAGGAATAATGTGTTGCGGGAAGCTTCCACCTCAGAGACATCCGATGAACGAGAGAGGGCATCAGCCCTAATGTTCTTGTCAGCAGGGCGAAAATGAATCTCAAAGTTAAAACGGGCAAAGAACAACGACCACCTAGCCTGGCGAGGGTTCAGCCGTTGGGCAGACTGAAGATAAGAGAGATTCTTGTGATCAGTGTATATAATAACTGGATATTTGGATCCCTCCAGCAGGTGCCTCCATTCCTCAAGCGACAATTTTATGGCCAGTAGTTCTCGATCACCAATGGAGTAGTTTTTCTCCGCCGGAGAGAAGGTCCTAGAAAAGAAACCACAAGTAACAGCATGTCCGGAAGAATTTTTTTGTAGGAGTACCGCTCCAGCTCCCACCGAGGAGGCGTCTACCTCCAGCGAGAAGGGCTTAGATGGATCAGGTCTGGAGAGTACGGGAGCAGAAGAAAAGGCAGTCTTGAGATGATTGAATGCGTCTTCCGCTTGAGGAGGCCAGGACTTAGGGTTGGCGTTTTTCTTGGTTAGGGCCACGATAGGAGCCACAATAGTGGAAAAGTGCGGAATAAATTGTCTGTAATAATTGGCAAACCCCAAAAAACGTTGGATAGCACGGAGTCCGGAGGGGCGTGGCCAATCCAATACGGCTGATAGTTTATCTGGGTCCATTTGTAGTCCCTGGCCAGAGACTAAGTATCCTAGGAAGGGAAGAGATTGACATTCAAAGAGACATTTTTCCATTTTGGCATATAATTGATTGTCCCGAAGTCTCTGAAGAACCATGCGGACATGCTGGCGGTGTTCTTCTAGGTTAGCAGAAAAAATCAAAATATCGTCTAGGTAAACCACAACACAGGTATATAGAAGATCACGAAAAATTTCATTTACAAAGTCTTGGAAGACGGCAGGGGCGTTGCAAAGCCCAAAGGGCATAACCAGATATTCAAAGTGTCCATCTCTGATGTTAAACGCGGTCTTCCACTCGTCCCCCTCCCTGATGCGGATGAGATTATATGTACCTCTTAAGTCCAGCTTGGTAAAGATGTGGGCGCCTCGTAGGCGATCAAAGAGTTCCGAGATAAGAGGTAGGGGATAGCAGTTTTTTACAGTGATTTTATTAAGTCCGCGGTAATCAATGCAAGGGCGTAAGGAGCCGTCTTTTTTGGAAACGAAAAAAAATCCAGCTCCGGCAGGGGAGGAAGACTTGCGGATAAATCCCCTTTTTTAAATTCTCTTGGATGTACTCCGACATGGCTTGTGTTTTCGGAGCAGACAGAGGATAGATTCTGCCCCGGGGTGGAGTAGTGCCAGGGAGGAGGTCAATAGGACAGTCATAAGGCCTGTGAGGAGGCAAAGTCTCTGCTTGTTTTTTGCAAAAAACATCAGCATAATCCAGATAGGCCTTGGGGAGACCAGATATCGGAGGAACCACAGGGTCTTGACTGACAGTACAGGGAGCAGGCTTAAGACAGTCCTTGTGGCAAGAAGTACCCCAGTTCTTGATTTCCCCGGTGGTCCAATCAAGGGTTGGGGAATGGTGTTGAAGCCACGGTAATCCAAGAAGAATTTCTGAAGTGCAGTTAGAGAGGACCAGAAATTCAATTTTTTCGTGATGGGGTCCGATGCACATTAAGAGGGGTTCCGTGCGGTAATGCACAGTACAGTCCAATCTTTCATTATTAACAGAGGCGATGTAGAGGGGTCTGGCGAGACTGGTCACCGGGATGTTGAACCTGTTGATGAAAGAGGCCAAAATAAAATTTCCTGCAGATCCGGAATCCAAGAAGGTCATAGCAGAGAAGGAGAAGGTAGAAGAAGAAATCCGCACAGGCACAGTAAGACGTGGAGAAGCAGAGTTCACATCAAGAGCTGTCTCATCTTTGTGCGGAGTCGGGGTGCGTCTTTCCTGACGTGGAGGTCGGATAGGACAATCCTTCAAGAAATGTTCGGTACTGGCACAGTACAGGCAAAGGTTCTCCATGCGGCGTCGTGTCCTCTCTTGAGATGTCAAGCGAGACCGGTCAACTTGCATAGCCTCCACGGCGGAAGGCACAGGAACGGATTGCAGTGGACCAGAGGAGTCGGGGAGAGAAACCGCCTCGTGCGAACAAAGTCCATATCCTGGCGGAGCTCCTGACGCCTTTCGGAAAAACGCATGTCAATGCGGGTGGCAAGATGAATAAGTTCATGCAGGTTAGCAGGGATTTCTCGTGCGGCCAGCACATCTTTAATGTTACTGGATAGGCCTTTTTTAAAGGTCGCGCAGAGGGCCTCGTTATTCCAGGACAATTCGGAGGCAAGAGTACGGAATTGGATGGCGTACTCGCCAACAGAAGAATTACCCTGGACCAGGTTCAGCAGGGCAGTCTCGGCAGAAGAGGCTCGGGCAGGTTCCTCAAAGACACTTCAAATCTCTGTGAAGAAGGAGTGTACAGAGGCAGTGACAGGATCATTGCGGTCCCAGAGCGGTGTGGCCCATGACAGGGCTTTCCCAGACAGAAGGCTGACTACGAAAGCCACCTTTGACCTTTCAGTTGGAAACTGGTCCGACATCATCTCCAAATGCAGGGAACATTGTGAAAGAAAGCCACGGCAAAATTTAGAGTCCGCATCAAATTTGTCCGGCAAAGATAAACGGAGGCTGGATGCGGCCACTCGCTGCGGAGGAGGTGCAGGAGCTGGCGGAGGAGATGATTGCTGAAGCTGTGGTAGTAGCTGCTGTAGCATCACGGTCAGTTGAGACAGCTGGTGACCTTGTTGCGCTATCTGTTGCGACTGCTGGGCGACCACCGTGGTGAGGTTAGCGACAACTGGCAGCGGGACCTCGGCGGGATCCATGGCCGGATCTACTGTCACGATTCGGCTGGCTGGAGGTGGATCCTCTGTGCCAGAGAGGGATTGGCGTGGACCGTGTCGGTGGACCGGTTCTAAGTTGCTACTGGTATTCACCAGAGCCCGCCGCAAAGCGGGATGGTCTTGCAGAGGCGGTAGCAACCAGGTCGTATCCACCGGCAACGGCTCAACCTCTCTGACTGCTGAAGATAGGCGCGGTACAAGGGAGTAGACAAGAGCAAGGTCGGACGTAGCAGAAGGTCAGGGCAGGCAGCAAGGATCGTAGTCAGGGGCAACGGCAGGAGGTCTGGAACACAGGCTAGGAACACACAAGGGAACGCTTTCACTGGCACAATGGCAACAAGATCCGGCAAGGAAGTGCAGGGGAAGTGAGGTATAAGTAGGGAAGTGCACAGGTGAAGGTACTGATGAAAACCTGATGCGCCAATCAGTGGCGCACCTGCCCTTTAAATCGGAGCGGGGCCGCGCGCGCCGGGACAGCACAGACGGGGAACGGGTCTGGTAAGCAAGTCGGGATGCGCATCGCGAGCGGGCGCGTCTCGCATCGCGAATCGCATCCCAGCTGGGAACATTATCGCAGCGCACCCGGTTGGCAGGTCTGACCGGGGCACTGCGAATAGGAGAACGCTGTGAGCGCTCCGGGGAGGAGCGGGGACCCGGAGCGCTCGGCGTAATAGCTCCTCAGCCAAGCAGGATAGTGAGCACTCTCAGATACTGACCATAGGGGACGCTCCTCAGCCAAGCAGGATAGTGAGCACTCTCAGATACTGACCATAGGGGACGCTCCTCAGCCAAGCAGGACAGTGAGCACTGTTAGATACTGGCCATAGGGGACGCTCCTCAGCCAAGCAGGATAGTGAGCGCTCTCAGATACTGACCATAGGGGACGCTCCTCAGCCAAACAGGATAGTGAGCACTCTCAGATACTGACCATAGGGGACGCTCCTCAGACAAACAGGATAGTGAGCACTCTCAGATACTGACCATAGGGGACGCTCCTCAGCCAAGCAGGATAGTGAGCACTGTCAGATACTTACCATAGGGGACGCTCCTCAGCCAAGCAGGATAGTGAGCACTCTCAGATACTGACCATAGGGGACGCTCCTCAGCCAAGCAGGATAGTGAGCACTCTCAGATACTGACCATAGGGGACGGTCCTCAGCCAAGCAGGATAGTGAGCACTCTCAGATACTGACCATAGGGGACGCTCCTCAGCCAAGCAGGATAGTGAGCACTCTCAGATACTGACCATAGGGGACGCTCCTCAGCCAAGCTGGATAGTGAGCACTCTCAGATACTGACCATAGGGGACGCTCCTCAGCCAAGCAGGATAGTGAGCGCTCTCAGATACTGACCATAGGAGACGCTCCTCAGCCAAACAGGATAGTGAGCACTCTCAGATACTGACCATAGGGGACGCTCCTCAGCCAAGCAGGATAGTGAGCACTCTCAGATACTGACCATAGGGGACGCTCCTCAGCCAAGCTGGATAGTGAGCACTCTCAGATACTGACCATAGGGGATGCTCCTCAGCCAAGCTGGATAGTGAGCACTCTCAGATACTGACCATAGGGGATGCTCCTCAGCCAAGCAGGATAGTGAGCACTCTCAGATACTGACCATAGGGGACGCTCCTCAGCCAAGCAGGATAGTGAGCACTCTCAAATTGGAGGAAACTATTCACGTCCACTGATTTGTAGTAAGTTCTAGTGGAAATGCTTCCAGACTGATTCAACATTTTGAGATCTAAAAATTTGATCTCCTCCCCAGAAAAATGAAGAGAAAATTTTAATCCCCACAAATTTGAATTCAAGTGTTTTACAAATTCCAAGGCCTGTGTATAACTCCCTGTCCAAATAAAAAACAAATCATCAATAAAGCTTCTAAAAATGCAATACAAAAAGTAATGTGAATTATACACAAAAAATGGTTGAAAAACCAAGAGAAATTCCATTGCAGAAAGCTAAGGATAGTTCACTCCTGTAACGCCGAGCGCTCCGGATCCCTGTCCCTCCCCGGAACGCTCACGGCGTTCTTCTGTATGCAGCGCCCCGGTCAGACCTGCTGACCGGGAGCGCTGCTTTAGTATTACCGGCGGGGATGCGATCCGTGTGGCGGGACGCCCCCCCCCCCCTGCGGGTCGCATCCCAATCCTCTCACCTGCCCCGTCCTCCTTCTGTCCCATCCCGGCACGGGCGGCCCCGCTCTCTAGGGCGCGCACGTGCCGGCTCTCTAAAATTTAAAGGGCTAGTGCACCACTAATTGGTGCCTGGCCCAATCAAGTGCTAGCACATCCATTCCTTAAAAACCCACTCCCCCTTCCTGTCCTTGCTGGATCTTGTTGCCCTAGTGCCCTGAGAAAGCGTTTTGTGTGTATCCCTAGCCTGTGTATCCAGACCCTTGCTGTTGCCCCTGACTACGAACCATTGCTGCCTGCCCAGACCTTCTGCTATGTCCGACCTTGCTCTTGCCTTGCCCTTGTGTACCGCGCCTGTCTCAGCTGTCAGTGAGGTTGAGTCGCTATCAGGTGGAACGACCTAGAGGTTACCTGCCGCAGCAAGTCCATCCCGCTTTGCGGTGGGCTCTGGTGAAAACCAGTAACCTCTTAGATACCGTACCCCTGGTACGGCCCACGCCATCGCCTAACTGACACAGAGGATCCACTCACGTGTCCTCCAGCATACCAGTCCGGACCCTGACGGTAGATCCGGCCATGGATCCCGCTGAGGTGCCGCTGCCTAGTCTTGCTGACCTCACCTCCGTAGTCGCCCAGCAATCCCAGCAGATCGCCCCCCAACAAGGACAACAGCTGTCTCAGTTGACTGCCCTGCTTCAGCAGCTTCTGCCTCCACAGAGAGCTGCCGCTTCCACGTCCAGAGTCCGCCTGTCTCTACCTGACAAGTTTGATGGGGATTCTAAGCTGTGCCGTGTGCCGAGGCCATGCAAGTGGATCGGTCACGCCTGACCCAACAAGAGAGGACTTGCCGTAGGAACGAGAACTTGTGTCTGTACTGCACGAGCTCCGAACATTTCTTAAAGGACTGTCCTCTTCGTCCTCCGCGTCAGGGAAACGCACGCACCTAGTGAACGTGGGAGAAGCATTACTAGGTGTGAATACTTCCTCTCCACGTCTGACTATACTAGTACGGATTTCCTTGCCCACTAAGTCTTCCTTCTCTGCTGAAGCCTTTCTGGACTCTGGTTCTACGGGAAATTTCATTGAAGCCTTATTGATCAATAAATTCAACATACCGGTGACCCGTCTCCTCAAACCATTCTACCTTTCCTCCGTTAATGGTCAAAATCTGGACTGTACCGTACGCTATCGCACTCAACCCTTGCGCATGGGTGTTGGTGTCCTCCATCACGAGGACATAGAATTTTTTGTACTTCCTAACTGTAACTCGGGAGTCTTACTTGGCCTGCCGTGGCTGCAGCGCCACACACCTACCCTAGATTGGTCCTCTGGGGACATTAAAAGTTGGAGTCCTTCCTGTCACAAGCGATGCCTGAAGTCTCTACCCATCTGTCAAGTTTCCGTCACTACATCTCTGCCAGGCTTACATAAGGCCTACCAGGACTTCTCCGATGTGTTCAGTAAAAAGCAAGCAGAGGTCTTACCACCACACAGACCCTTTGACTGTCCTATTGACTTGCTTCCTGGTACTACTCCACCCCGTGGAAGAATTTTCCCTCTTTCTGCTCCAGAAACGCAGGCCATGTCAGAAGATATGCGAGAAAACCTTGAGAGGGGTTTTATCAGAAAATCTTCATCTCCTGCAGGAGCAGGCTTCTTTTTCGTCGCCAAAAAGGATGGATGCCTACGGCCTTGCATTGACTACCTCGGTCTTAACAAAATGACAGTAAAAAAAAAGTTATCCTCTGCCTCTCATCTCAGAACTATTTGATCGCCTGCGGGGAGCAAAAAATTTTTACCAAGCTCGATCTTAGGGGTGCCTATAATCTCATAAGTATTAGAGAAGGTGACGAATGGAAAACCGCGTTCAATACTAGAGATGGTCACTCTGAGTATCTTGTCATGCCCTTTGGGCTTTGCAACGCCCCTGCTGTCTTTAAGGACTTTGTCAACAAGATTTTTCTGGACATGCTGTATTCCTGTGTGGTAGTCTATCTTGATGATATCCTCATATTTTCCTCCAACCTAGAGGAACACCGCCTCCATGTCCGTCAAGTGCTCCAGCGTCTACGCAAAAACCGTCTTTATGCCAAAATTGAAAAATGTCTCTTTGAGCGTAGCAGTCTACCCTTCCTGGGATACATAGTGTCCGGTCAGGGCCTTCAAATGGACCCTGACAAGCTATCTGCGGTTTTAGATTGGCCACGCCCCACTGGTCTACGAGCTATCCAACGCTTTCTCGGATTTGCTAATTATTACGGTCAATTTATTCCCCACTTCTCCACCATCGTTGCTCCTATTGTAGCATTAACCAAGATAAAGGCTAATCCGAAATCCTGGCCACCGTAGGCGGAGGAAGCCTTTAACCACCTCAAAGCCGCCTTTGCCTCTGCTCCTGTACTTTCCAGGCCAGATCCTTTGAAGCCTTTTTCCCTTGAGGTTGACACCTCCTCTGTTGGAGCCGGAGCCGTCCTTCTGCAAAAAAACGCTTAGGGAAAAAACGTCACTTGCACTTGCACTTGAGTAGTGGAGACATCTTCTGGAAGGATCCCTTCATCCCATCACCATCTACACAGACCATAAAAATGTATCCTATCTTCAATCCGCCCAGTGGTTAAATCCTCGCCAGGCTAGATGGTCGTTGTTTTTTGCCCGTTTCAATTTTCAAATCCATTTTCGTCCTGCGGACAAGAATGTCAGGTCTGATGCTCTATAACGTTCCACCGATGCCTCTGAATCCGAAGCTCTTCCTCAGAGTGTCTGATCTACTCTGCTCCTGCTTCTCTGGTGCCAATTCCTCCGGGAAAAACTTATGTTCCTCCACGTCTTCGCCTCCAGACTCTCAAATGGGGTCATTCCTCCCATCTGGCTTGTCATGCTGGAACCAAAAAGTCCATACAGTTAATTGCCAGACACTATTGGTGGCCTTCTCTGGAAAAAGATGTGACCGATTTCGTACGGGCCTGTACAGTGTGTGCACGTGACAAAACTCCACACCAGAAGCCTGCTGGTCTTCTCCTTACTCTGCCGGTGCCGGAACAGCCATGGTCCCATATAGCTATGGACTTTATCACTGACCTACCTTCATCTCACTGTTCCTGCTCCTGTCTCTGGATCCTCTGATGTCTTCCCTGTCAAAGAGATCCACGCCTCCAAGGTCATCCGAGGTAAAAAAAAAAATTTGGTTGATTGGGAGAATTGTGGCCCTGAAGAGAGGTCCTGGGAACCTGAGACCAACATTCTCGACAAAGAGCTCATCCGCAAATCCCTGGGCTCCAAAAGAAGGGGGAGACCTAAGGTGGGGGGGGGGTACTGTAACGCCGAGCGCTCCGGGTCCCTGTCCCTCCCCGGAGCGCTCGCAGCATTCTTCTGCATGCAGCGCCCAGTCAGACCCGCTGACCGGGAGCGCTGCCTTAGTATTACCGGCAGGGATGGCCCACGCCATCGCCTCACTGACACAGAGGATCCACTCACGTGTCCTCCCGCATACCAGTCCGGACCCTTACAACTCCCTATTAGTGGAAATTATCATTTAAAGGGATATTCCAGTAAAAAAACTTTTATATATATATATATATATATATATATATATATATATATATATATATCTATCATCTGGCTCCAGAAAGTTAAACCGATTTGTAAATTACTTCTATTAAAAAATCTTAATCCTTTCAGTACTTATGAGCTCATGAAGTTAAGGTTGTTCTTTTCTGTCTAAGTGCTCTCTGATGACACCTGTCTCTGGAAACGCCCAGTTTAGAAGAGGTTTGCTATGGGGATTTGCTTCTAAACTGGGCGTTTCCCGAGACACGTGTCATCAGAGAGGACTTAGACAGAAAAGAACAACCTTAACTTCATGAGCTCATAAGTACTGAAAGGATTAAGATTTTTTAATAGAAGTAATTTACAAATCTGTTTAACTTCCTGGAGCCAGTGGATATATAAAAAAAAAGTTTTTCCTGGATAACCCCTTTAAGCTGCGCGGAGCTACCTACTCCTATAAAATCGTGAGTAGTTAGAAAATCTTCTCACAATCAATTCATTAAAACTTCCATTCCACCAACCTCCAAATTTAGGGCACCTATAGATAATCTTGTGAACCCGGACAAAATGCATGGTGTGAATGTAGTGCAAACGGTTTCACACATTAATAATGGAAAATCAGATCAGGTGAATACTAGAAACAATTTCAGTCAATCCTTTATCAACCCAGATTCCAATGGTTTAGATTTGGATTTATCCTAATACCGACACGACAATAAGATGATTTGCCCGTTACTACCACCCTTAACAATATCTCAATCTCCAGATGCTGATAATACGGCTCCCATCTCGGGCTGCTCAATCCTGCATCATGCCGGATTGAGCAGCCCGAGATGGGAGCCGTATTATCAGAATTTGAACGGTGAGTGCAGGACGCCTGTTTTTCTTTTCTATATACTTGTACTTACTGGGTTTCCCATTGTCCAACACCTCCGTCAGCTGAGTTGATCTGGTTTGTTGCCCGAGTGTCTGTACTATCCATCTCGAGGAGCTGTGTAGACAGGTACCGGTGCCACTTTTCTATTTTCTTATTGTGTGCATCTTCATCTGATATTACACCTATACATATGTTGAATTAATCTATCCTCAACACATCCTTCTTTACAGTTCACTCATCACCTTCATCCTCTAGTCTCGACTCTCTTACTTATTCTTTTAATTCTACACTTACGCCTGATTCTTTCCTCCCACCGACGATCCTGCTCACATTGCACCCCACCTTCCCACCGACATCTCCGCCACCATTCAATCACCGTATTACTCAATATTTCACTCCCTTGACCAGGACTACACTAAAAAGAAAAAAAAACCCGCGGCTGTAGAGGAGGAAAAAACAAAGCATATAAAAACCCCTCACAACCAAGAACTGAAAAAGAAAAAATAATGAATGAAAGGGAAAAAGATAAAATAAAACTTTTTAATTTGTCTACATATATTTTATCTGAAAATGAACTTAGTCTTCTAGCCAAAGGCCTTTCTTTTTGTCTTGTTCCTCATCCCAAGAATTTCGAATTATTTTTGGATTTAAATCATTATATAAGAAAACTTACACTTGCCCGACATTTTTCCATTACAGCTAAAACATCAGAGAGCCATAGAGATATGGAGGAATAAACTACCCAAATTGATATTGGTGCCCGCCAGACAATTTTTCTAGTTTAGCTACTACATCATCCCCTTCCACTTCAGTTAACCCCATAACGACCACGGACGTCCTGGTTTGGCGGGACTTCGCGCACAGGGACATACATTTACGTCCTGTGTATGACCGCGAGCATCGGAACGGTGGGGGTAGCTATAATGGACCGTACTAGTTATTTCAGGATCCGGATACTGTGAGGATACTGGAGGTGGATCCTCTGTGTCAGTGGGGTGATGACGTGGGCCGTACTAGGGGAACGGAGTCTAAGGGGTTACTGGTTTTCACCAGAGCCCGCCACAAAGCGGGATGGACTTGCAGCGGCAGGTAACCCCCAGGTCATTCCACCCGATAGCGACTCAACCCCAACTGACTGCTGAGATAAGCGCGGTACAAGGGATTAGGCAAGAGCAAGGTCGGACGTAGCAGAAGGTCAGGGCAGGCAGCAAGGATCGTAGTCAGGGGCAACGGCAGAGGGTTTGGAACACTGGCTTGGGACATACACAGGAAACGCTTTCACTGGCACAATGGCAACAAGATCCGGCGATGCTGGGAAGGGGAAGTGAGGTATTATAGGCATGGACACAGGTGTGAGCACTAATTGGGCTAGGCGCCAATCAGTGGCGCACTGGCCCTTTAAATCGCAAAGAGCCGGCGCGCGCTCGCCCTAGGGAGCGGGGCCGCGCGCGCAGGGACTGAGCCGTCGGGGAACAGGACGGGTAAGGAGACTGGGATGCGAGCCGCGAGCGGGCGCGTCCCGCTACGCGGGTCGCATCCCCGCCGGTGACATTAATGCAGCGCTCCCGGTCAGCGGGTCTGACCAGGGCTCTGCGAGAAGGTGAACGCCGCGAGCGCTCCGGGGAGGAGCGGGGACCCGGAGCGTTCGGCCTAGCAAGTTATATTGCGGAAGCTATTAGGATACTTTCTGACGTTGAATATTATGAAGTGCTTCTTGTAGATCCTTCATCTGATTATTATTAACAATATTTAGACCTCATTGCCACAGAAAATCCAAAGACTTGTTAAATATAAAGGAGCTAGCCATCCTATCTATAAAAAATTATTCTTTACCGCACTTTTATTTTTTACCTAAGTTACACGTGTTCCACAAACCCTCCGGGCCGTCCCATTATTTCTGGGGTGTCTTCTATCACATTATGTGGATTTATTTTTGCAGTTTTAGGGTATGTTCACACTACGGAATTACCCGAGGAATTACGCAGTGTGAACTTAACATTAGTGTGAATGGGTCTCCGCGAGACCCGTTCACACTGCGGAATTTCAGTGGCGGACAATTTCGCTGCCGAAATTGTTCTGCGCAAAGAAAGAACATGTTCATTCTTTGCGCGGAAGTCCGCGAACACTGCATAGCCGTCAAGTGGTCCTACTGCCGGCTGCCAATCTGAATCTCCGCTCGCTGAGTTCTGTAGTGTGAACATATCCTTATATCTTAAAGACTCCACACAATTAATTGATGAACTTAACAATATCATTTTACCTCCATCTTTTTCATTTTTAACCTTAGATGTCTGTTCCCTTTATTCAAATATTAATACTAATTTAGGTTTCTCTGCCATACGAGAATATTTTCAATGCGATTCCATGATGGATACAAATCAAGCACATTTTTTGTTACTATTTTATTTATTTTAGAGCACAACGTCTTTTCTTTTTCTGACACTATATACAGACAGACCAGGGGCTGTGCTATGGGGACAGGCTTTTCCCCCAGGAGGGCCAGATCATCATTGGCACTCATGAAGCGCCTGCTCCGCCTCCTCGGTGTTCCGAGGAGCAGTGGTCGGAACACTGAGGCAAACAGGCATACAGCCTCCACCCATATACTGTATATGGCTGAAGGCTGTATGTCTGTGGGGGGAACTATACTGCACCTAATGTGTAGAGCTATACTGCACCTAATGTGGGGGAACTATACTGCACCTAATGTGGGGAACTGTACTACACCTAATGTGGGGGAACTGTACTACACCTAATGTGGGGGAACTATACTGCACCTAATGTGGGGGACTGTACTACACCTAATGTGGGGGAACTATACTGCACCTAATGTGGGGAACTGTACTACACCTAATGTGGGGGAACTGTACTACACCTAATGTGGGGGAACTATACTGCACCTAATGTGGGGGAACTATACTGCACCTAATGTGTAGAGCTATACGGCACCTAATGTGGGGGAACTATACTGTACCTAATGTGGGGGAACTATACTGCACCTAATGTGGGGAACTGTACTACACCTAATGTGGGAAAACTATACTGCACCTAACTCGGGGAACTATACTGCACCTAATGTGGGGGAACTATACTGCACCTAATGTGGGGAACTATACTGCACCTAATGTGGGGGAGCTATACTGCACCTAATGTGGGAAGCTATACTGCCCCTAATGTGGGGGAACTATACTGCACCTAATGTGGGGGAACTTTCCTGCCCCTAATGTGGGGAACTATACTGCACCTAATGTGGGGAACTATACTACTAACCTAATGTGGGGGAACTTTACTGCACCTAATGTGGGGAACTATACTGCACCTAATGTGGGGGAACTATACTGCACCTAATGTGGGGGAACTATACTGCACCTAATGTGGGGAACTATACTGCACCTAATGTGGGGGAACTATACTGCACCTAATGTGGGGGAACTATACTGCACCTAATGTGGGGGAACCAAGCCTCGTTTTGGTGACCACTACTGCCACACACAGTAGTATAAAACAACCCAATATTCCTCTTTTTCTTTGTATTATATTCACATACTGACCAATGTGTTTAGTAATTATCACAATGTCTGTCATACCTCCGCAATTTGAGCTATGTAACCTTTTTACCAATATGCCCCCTGACCCCTAACCCCGGTCTTGGCGCCATTTTCAAGGGTATTAAGTCAGTACCCTCACTGTTATCCCCCAGACAGCATACTCCTCACAATTGAAGAAGGGAGGGCTCGCTCCCGAAACGCGTCTTGTTTCACTGTCTTTTTGTTCGCATGTATCAATAAATGCTTGATACTTCATCCGAAACATGTCGACAGAAAATGATTCCATTGAACAGCGCCAGCATCCAAAGGTGTACACTTTTTTCCTGTTTCTTCGTATCCTAGTCTTGATGACGGAAAATATAGATTTTATTAACGACAGGAGACGAACATTATGCTGATCTTCTTTACTGTCATAAATAGCAGTGAGTACAATAAAGTTTTTTCAAAGAAATAAAAAAACAAATAATATGCAAATAGGTATAGTCTGACAACCAATCAGAGGTGAGGACAGGTGATATAAGGTGAATACAGGTGAACTACTTCCTCTTCTTTGTTGCGAAGAGTGAAAGAATAGTAAACAAAATAATGATATACATCTATTCGATGAAGAACTACATTTAAACGATAATAAAATAAATAAAATATCTATTTATACGTAGGAAAAAAACAGTTCTGAAACAAAATCTTGAAGAGATCGGTCGTCTAACTGAAGCAGAACTTTAGATGCAGGATTCTAAGGATGACCAAAGATTCTTTTGATGAATGAAGAAATTCTCTCCTAGACGACATCAGGAATGAGCAGTTATATAAAATATACAGATAATATCGGGGAGGGATAATGTTCGTCTCCTGTCGTTAATAAAATATATATTTTCCGTCATCAAGACTAGGAAAATCTCCAGTTTTATCACCCGACAGGAGACACCATTATGCTAATTTAAAGGGTACCTCTCATCAAAAAAACTTTTGATATATTATAGATTAATGTATGCAGAATAACTTTACAATTGCATGTTATTAAAAAATATGCTTCTTTCTATTTAATTTTCCTCTTTGAAGAAATGACCACTAGGGGTCTCCCTACCAGTCCTGGCAGCAAGCATTTCAGACTCATGCTGGAGTCCTAAACACTACGAGCTGCCAGTCTGCTTTGTTCACAAAGGAGAACACTCAGAGCTGCCAGCCTGCTTTGTTCACAGCCTGTTTGGCTGTGAACAAAGCAGGCTGGCAGCTCTGAGTGTTTAGGACTCCAGCATGAGTCAGAAATGCTTGTGACAGGACTGATCGGGAAAAATACAATAGAAAGAAGCACATTTTTCATTAACATGTTATTGGAAAGTTATTCAACATTCATTAATCTAAAATATATCAAAAGTTTATTTGATGAGAGGTCCCCTTTAAAGCTGTAAAATATAACTGATAAAATATAACCAACACTACAAGCATAAATGTAGAAATAATAACAATGAATTACAATATACACCTAGAAACATGAGATTCGGGTCTAAAGTAAAAAGTTTTAAATGTGGATTCCGAGGACCAATCCGCAGCTTTCAAAATATCTGCTAAAGATCCTCCTGATTGGCTTAGTTTAGTGGATATGGCTCCTCTAGCCGAATGAACCCCGAATAGAGAAATGTCTATGCCTGCTAAGGCCATAGTTTGTCTAATCCACCTGGCTACAGTAGGTGAAGATACTGGATGAAAAGGTTATTGAGAGTAATTGAGTAACGTTGGTAGATCTCAAAGATGCGGTTTTGGATTCATATGTTTTTAAACAACGAACCACGCATAAAAGAGGGTTGAGAGGAAAAGCAGGATAAAACACTGACTGTTGGTTGGTTTTTGTCCTCCTGGAGATCTGGAAACATATCCCATTGGGGGAGAATTGCCTACGAGAAATATCAAGAGCCCGAACATCAGACACTCTCTTAATGGAAATGAGGCATGGAAGAGTGGTTAGCTTGAAGGATAAAAGCTTTAACGAAAGGAGATCGTTGTCACCCCAAGATTCTATTAAATTGAGGACCTTAGAAACGTCCCAGGAAGAATTATATTTGGGCAACGGTGGGCGTCTAAATTTAATCCCTTTTAGTAATTTACAAACTAAAGGGTGTTTGCCTATGGATATGGAATTGACAGGAGCATGATAAAAGGCTATCACCGAACGATAAACATTAATAGTTCGGTAGGCTTTCCCTAAATCAAAAGAAAAAGGATAGAAAATTTAGAACATGGTTTAAAGGTGCATGAACGGGATCCAGATCCCGTTGAGAGCACCAATCAGACCAAATTTTCCAGGCTGATCTGTAAGCAGATCTGGTGCCTGGAGCCCAAGCATCTGCGATTATGTCTCTAGTTGATGATGAAAATTCTGGATCTTGAATTGGCAACCTGAGATGAACCAGGCTACTAGAGTCAGAAGTTCTGAAGTGACTAAGGGTTGAGGATTCCCCGCTGGGTCCTGCAGAATTGAAGGATGAGATGGAAGAATCCTTGGATAATCTATGATCATACCCAATATTTGTGGGAACCAAGACTGGGTTGGCCACCATGGGGCAATGAGAACAATGGTCAATTTCTGGGATTGCACTAATTGAAGTACTCTCGGGATCAGAATAAATGGGGGAAACGCGTAGAGGGTTCCTGTGGGCCACATTTGAAGGAGGGCATCCATGCCCTCTGCCTCCGGATCTGGACGCCAACTGAAAAATCTTAATGTTTGGCGATTGAGTCTGGAAGCAAATAGGTCTAGAATTATTGGGCCCCACAGGGAATCGATCAGATGGAATATACTGGGATCCAGTTTCCAGTCGCTGGAATCTACCAAGTAACAAGAGTACCAGTCTGCAACTGTATTGGAGAGCCCTGGCAGATATATCTCAGGTACCATTAGAGACTGTGGTAACACCAGGGTCCAGAGAAATTACCTCACAGATAACAGTCTCAGCTGAGGACATAGAAATACCGACCTCAGAAAACCTGGTGACCCTTCAGGACTCTCAGGTACCATTAGAGACTGTGGTAACACCAGGGTCCAGAGAAATTACCTCACAGATAACAGTCTCAGCTGAGGACATAGAAATACCGACCTCAGAAAACCTGGTGACCATTCAGGACTCTCAGGTACCATTAGAGACTGTGGTAACACCAGGGTCCAGAGAAATTACCTCACAGATAACAGTCTCAGCTGAGGACATGGAAATACAGACCTCAGAAAACCTGGTGACCCTTCAGGATTCTCAGGTACCATTAGAGACTGTGGTTACACCAGGGTCCAGAGAAATTACCTCACAGATAACAGTCTCAGCTGAGGACATAGAAATACCGACCTCAGAAAACCTGGTGACCCTTCAGGACTCTCAGGTACCATTAGAGACTGTGGTAACACCAGGGTCCAGAGAAATTACCTCACAGATAACAGTCTCAGCTGAGGACATGGAAATACCGACCTCAGAAAACCTGGTGACCCTTCAGGACTCTCAGGTACCATTAGAGACTGTGGTAACACCAGGGTCCAGAGAAATTACCTCACAGATAACAGTCTCAGCTGAGGACATAGAAATACCGACCTCAGAAAACCTGGTGACCCTTCAGGACTCTCAGGTACCATTAGAGACTGTGGTAACACCAGGGTCAAGAGAAATTACCTCACAGATAACAGTCTCAGCTGAGGACATAGAAATACCGACCTCAGAAAACCTGGTGACCCTTCAGGACTCTCAGGTACCATTAGAGACTGTGGTAACACCAGGGTCCAGAGAAATTACCTCACAGATAACAGTCTCAGCTGAGGACATAGAAATACCGACCTCAGAAAACCTGGTGACCCTTCAGGACTCTCAGGTACCATTAGAGACTGTGGTAACACCAGGGTCCAGAGAAATTACCTCACAGATAACAGTCTCAGCTGAGGACATGGAAATACAGACCTCAGAAAACCTGGTGACCCTTCAGGATTCTCAGGTACCATTAGAGACTGTGGTTACACCAGGGTCCAGAGAAATTACCTCACAGATAACAGTCTCAGCTGAGGACATAGAAATACCGACCTCAGAAAACCTGGTGACCCTTCAGGACTCTCAGGTACCATTAGAGACTGTGGTAACACCAGGGTCCAGAGAAATTACCTCACAGATAACAGTCTCAGCTGAGGACATGGAAATACCGACCTCAGAAAACCTGGTGACCCTTCAGGACTCTCAGGTACCATTAGAGACTGTGGTAACACCAGGGTCCAGAGAAATTACCTCACAGATGACAGTCTCAGCTGAGGACATAGAAATACCGACCTCAGAAAACCTGGTGACCCTTCAGGACTCTCAGGTAACATTAGAGACTGTGGTAACACCAGGGTCCAGAGAAATTACCTCACAGATAACAGTCTCAGCTGAGGACATGGAAATACAAACCTCAGAAAACCTGGTGACCCTTCAGGACTCTCATGTACCATTAGAGACTGTGGTAACACCAGGGTCCAGAGAAATTACCTCACAGATAACAGTCTCAGCTGAGGACATAGAAATACCGACCTCAGAAAACCTGGTGACCCTTCAGGACTCTCAGGTACCATTAGAGACTGTGGTTACACCAGGGTCCAGAGAAATTACCTCACAGATAACAGTCTCAGCTGAGGACATGGAAATACCGACCTCAGAAAACCTGGTGACCCTTCAGGACTCTCAGGTACCATTAGAGACTGTGGTAACACCAGGGTCCAGAGAAATTACCTCACAGATGACAGTCTCAGCTGAGGACATAGAAATACCGACCTCAGAAAACCTGGTGACCCTTCAGGACTCTCAGGTAACATTAGAGACTGTGGTAACACCAGGGTCCAGAGAAATTACCTCACAGATAACAGTCTCAGCTGAGGACATGGAAATACAAACCTCAGAAAACCTGGTGACCCTTCAGGACTCTTAGGTACCATTAGAGACTGTGGTAACACCAGGGTCCAGAGAAATTACCTCACAGATAACAGTCTCAGCTGAGGACATAGAAATACAGACCTCAGAAAACCTGGTGACCCTTCAGGACTCTCAGGTACCATTAGAGACTGTGGTTACACCAGGGTCCAGAGAAATTACCTCACAGATAACAGTCTCAGCTGAGGACATGGAAATACCGACCTCAGAAAACCTGGTGACCCTTCAGGACTCTCAGGTACCATTAGAGACTGTGGTAACACCAGGGTCCAGAGAAATTACCTCACAGATGACAGTCTCAGCTGAGGACATAGAAATACCGACCTCAGAAAACCTGGTGACCCTTCAGGACTCTCAGGTAACATTAGAGACTGTGGTAACACCAGGGTCCAGAGAAATTACCTCACAGATAACAGTCTCAGCTGAGGACATAGAAATACCGACCTCAGAAAACCTGGTGACCCTTCAGGACTCTCAGGTACCATTAGAGACTGTGGTAACACCAGGGTCCAGAGAAATTACCTCACAGATAACAGTCTCAGCTGAGGACATGGAAATACCGACCTCAGAAAACCTGGTGACCCTTCAGGACTCTCAGGTACCATTAGAGACTGTGGTAACACCAGGGTCCAGAGAAATTACCTCACAGATAACAGTCTCAGCTGAGGACATAGAAATACAGACCTCAGAAAACCTGGTGACCCTTCAGGACTCTCAGGTACCATTACAGACTGTGGTAACACCAGGGTCCAGAGAAATTACCTCACAGATAACAGTCTCAGCTGAGGACATAGAAATACCGACCTCAGAAAACCTGGTGACCCTTCAGGACTCTCAGGTAACATTAGAGACTGTGGTAACACCAGGGTCCAGAGAAATTACCTCACAGATAACAGTCTCAGCTGAGGACATAGAAATACAGACCTCAGAAAACCTGGTGACCCTTCAGGACTCTCAGGTACCATTAGAGACTGTGGTAACACCAGGGTCCAGAGAAATTACCTCACAGATAACAGTCTCAGCTGAGGACATAGAAATACAGACCTCAGAAAACCTGGTGACCCTTCAGGACTCTCAGGTACCATTAGAGACTGTGGTAACACCAGGGTCCAGAGAAATTACCTCACAGATAACAGTCTCAGCTGAGGACATAGAAATACCGACCTCAGAAAACCTGGTGACCCTTCAGGACTCTCAGGTACCATTAGAGACTGTGGTAACACCAGGGTCCAGAGAAATTACCTCACAGATAACAGTCTCAGCTGAGGACATAGAAATACCGACCTCAGAAAACCTGGTGACCCTTCAGGACTCTCAGGTACCATTAGAGACTGTGGTAACACCAGGGTCCAGAGAAATTACCTCACAGATAACAGTCTCAGCTGAGGACATGGAAATACAGACCTCAGAAAACCTGGTGACCCTTCAGGACTCTCAGGTACCATTACAGACTGTGGTAACACCAGGGTCCAGAGAAATTACCTCACCGGTAGCTGATAACATAGACCTGCAACAGATAGCAACTATAATGGCGGAGAGGCTATTCCCTAGACTACAGGAGGCTGTGATTAATTCCCTTCAGGTCTTTAGTACTGATGTAGCTGCTACTGTAACTAAAGTTAATGAATTAGAACACAGAGTACAAGCAGTGGAGGAGGTTAATACAGCAACGTGCCCGCCATTAAACACCTGCTGAAAGACAATGATTATTTAAAGGAACATGTGGAGGATCTGGAAAACCGATCCAGACGTAATAACTTGACTGAATCAATAAAATCACAACTGTGGCAAAAAATATGTGAAAATGATTTGTCTGAAGCGTTAGGTCTCCAGCATCCCAGAAGAGTCCAGAGCTCATAGGGTGGGTTCCCCCATATACACCTGAAGCCAAATACACAGGCGGAACCCAGACCTAGACAAGTTATTATGCCATATCTAGACTACAATGATGAGGAGGAAATATTGCGGACATTTAAAACCCGCAAAACGCCATTAATGCTTAAAGGTCACAAAGTTATACTGTTCGCTGACTATTCGGTGGAGGTCACAAAAAAAAGGAGAGCTTTCAGCTCATTATGCTCTTTATTCAAACGTGGTATAAAATTTCGCCTGCAATATCCCGCAATTTTACATGTGTAACTGTCTGACGGATCAAATCGGATTTTCCATACACCAAGGGAAGCTGAGCAATTCTTTCACCATTCAGACACCTCCACGAATAATTTGGAGGTAGTTTCCGTTGGTATGGATCCCTTTAATACCTCCGCATTTATTAGCCCTGAAAAAAAAGAGACGTAAACACTCAAAAACCACAAAAGCGCAGGGATTTACGTGTCCCCCTCCGAACAACACCCAGGAGGGCACATCTGTCTCAAAAACCGCTCTGCAGGATTCGCAAATTCTGTGTCCTCCTAATTGAACAAGATACTCCTCCTGAAAGTGTGGAATTTCATCCTATATTGTGGACTGTTAAAATTCGGCAATTTGGTTTAATACAACTATGCTCCTATGAATACATGATACTGTTCAGTATTTAATATAAGTATTGCTACCTAATTATAGGCTCCTTTTCTAAACTCCATCATTTTGACATGAATGCCTCTGGCATTGTTATTTTTGCTTAAATTCAGTAAATATATAGTAAATCTTGGTCCGTTATCCCCTCCCCATCCTCCCTATTCTCCCTATCAATCTACTCCTCCTATCCTCCCCCCTCCCCCCTATCCCTTCAATTCCCCCCACCCCCACCCCACCCCCGCCCTTTTTTTTTTTTTTTTTTTTTTAAACAAATTTTATTGAATTTTCATTGTTATAAACAAACATCACACATTGATGGTTAAGTGCGGAATATCGTCGAATAAGAGCCATAAGAACATTCAATAAATTACAAACCAGAAACTGTAAACTCCACACAGCTAATGGATAACCCAGGTGGAAATGCGCGGCAGTATCACAATATTCATTCGCCTCGCTCAAATTAGGCGTGCCATGCTCGTAGTATGCTAGAAGTCAAGGTCAAGAGGTAAGTCGTAATGGACCCAGTGAATCACTCAAAACCCCAAGACAGTACCAGTCTGTCGAGCTAAAGGGCTTAACTATGTCCTCGATTTCAGCTGATGTGTAGTGTGCAACAATAAAATCTTGCCATTTGGCGAAATATTTTGCTGTGTTTGTGCTCATGTGTCGTTCAGTATCAAGCCTATCTATCCCACATAACAGTTTAAGTTGCGATATGACCATGGAGATGGTGGGAACAGAAGGGGAGAGCCAGGCTGCGAAGATACACCTAAGTGCCACTAAGAGGACAATGTGAACTAGTTGGGGTGTTTTGGTGGGGCCTTGGTCGGTCAAGTCAGGTGGTCTAAACTGATGAAACAATAGGGCTCTTGGTGTATGTGGTAGTGACATTTCCCATTTCTCTCTGATATATGATATAATCATTTGCCAATATCTTTCTGTATGGGGGCACGTCCAAACTCCATGCCACATATTCGTCAAAGGGGTAGCACATTTAGGGCAGGCCGTGATACGATCGGGGAAATCCGGGGAAGGCAGTATGTTAAACCCATATAAGGCTTTGTGAGCCATTTTGTAGTAGGTTTCACGCCATCTCTCATTGATAATACATTTACGGATGATATTCCACCCATTCAAGATACATTCCGAAATATCGTCTCCTGGTACCCATGAGGTCCACGCTGAAAAAATAGAAGAGGGTGTAAATTTCAGTAGTACTTTCCTAAGGGATGTGTATATCATGGAGATGGACAATTTACGGGGTTCCGAACCAATAAGATAGTCTAGTTCGTTCTTTGTGGCCTCTTTGGACAGGTTACGCAATCGACTAAAGAAGAAGGAGCATATCTGTTGTATAGGGAATGCATGAGACGGGGGAAGGTTGTGTAGGGAGAGCAGTGTGGTTGGTCGGAGCCATCATTTCTGAGTAACGTCCATAAAGTGCTTGGCTTTCGTGAGGCCTTTGTCCGACCAAAGGCCAAGCACCCCAGGAGGAAGTCTTGGGGGAAACTCTGGATGTTTCGCCAGTGGTAGATGTTTGGATAAGAGGTAAGGCAGTCCATATAACTTCCTGACCTCTTTCCAAGATGCCACCGTATCCCTCAGCAGTACAGAGCGTTTCACTATGGAGGGGAGTTTAGAGTATGTAGTATGTAAGAGGACTGCTAGGTTCCATGGGGCCGCCAATTCACTCTCTAGACCGTAAAGAGCATGGTAAGAGGATCCATGTATCCAGTCATTAACAAATCGAAAAAGACATGATAGATTGTATCCTCTTACATTGGGAAAATTCAGTCCCCCATCAGACCTATTGAGCATCAGTTTGTTTAGTGCGATTCTGGGCCTCTTCCCCGCCCAGATAAATTTGGTGAATGCTGAGTTTAAGCCTTTCACGTCAGTATGTTTTAACAGAAGTGGTAGGGTTTGCAGGGGGTATAGGAGACGCGCAAAGCTAACCATTTTAATGAGTGCACATCTCCCCATAAAGTTCAGGGGGAGTTTTTCCCATTTACGTAATTCAGCTTTAATCTTGGAGAAGAGGGGAGTATAGTTTAAACTATATATGGTGTCGGGCGTTCTCCCTATTTTGATACCTAGGTAGGTGATGGAGGAGTCAGCAATGCGGACTCCCATACCTGATATTTCTGGAAGCCACTGGTGACGGAAAGGACCTAGGGGTAAAAGTTCCGATTTAGACACATTTATTTTGTAACCCGAGAACGCCCCAAATGTTCTCAGATGTTCAAGAATGCGTCCTAGGGAAGCAGTCGGGCCATCAAGGAACAATAAAATATCATCTGCGAACATTGTCAATTTTACTTCATTCTTCCCCACCTTAATGCCAGGATAAATATTTTCAGACAGTAGGGAGAGCGCCAGGGGTTCTAACGCTAAATTAAAGAGTAGGGGAGAGAGTGGGCAACCCTGTCTGGTGCCCTTAAAGAGAGGGAAGGGTGTGGATAGGATACCAGGTGTGTGTATTCTAGCCATGGGGGTTGCATAAATCCCAGAAATGTAATTCCTAAATGACCCTTGAATACCAATCGCATCCAGCACCAGTCCCAGCCAATCCCATTTTACATTATCGAATGCTTTTTCAGCATCCAAAGTGAGCAAGGCAGGAGCTTCACCCCTCTGGGGCTGATGCTGTAGGCGATCTAGAACCGCCATAACCGTTCTCAAATTCATGGTAGCTGATCTGTTCCTAATAAAGCCCACTTGATGGGAACCGATTAAAGCTGGCATGAATCGAGAAAGACGGTCAGCTAAAATTTTTGATAGAATCTTGATGTCTTGGTTAATTAGAGATATCGGACGATAGGAACCTGGGTCAGTTAGGTCCTTACCCGGTTTAGGCAAAACTTTTATGTGTGCAAGAGAGGCTTCTGTGGGTAACGATCCCGTAGACATGAATACCTGAAACATATCCCTTAAGACTGGGGCAATCTGCTCTGATAGGGCTTTATAAAATTCGCCTGAATACCCGTCAGGGCCCGGGGCCTTCCCGTTATGGAGATGACCGATAACTCCCTGTATTTCCTCCACCGACACCGGTGCATTAAGAATCTCCCTCTGTTCTTCCGTCAGTGTGGGAAGTTGGACCCGTTTCAAGAAGGCCTCACCCGCCGAAAGGTCAGAGGGAGAGTTTTCATAAAGCGAGCTATAATAGGAGGACAGCAATTTGTTAATGGAGTGAGGGTTTTTGTGCGTGACTCCCGAGGAGTCTTTAAGTGCTGGTATGTGAGGGGTGGGTATCTTTCCCCTAGCTATACGGGCCAGTAGACGTCCCGATTTGTTACCGTGTCTAAAGAGATCTACCTCAAAGTGGGACCTCCCTAGGCGTTCCCTTCTATCCCACCATAATTCAAAATTGGCTCTAGCCGATTTCCATTCCTCCCGGTTCTGAATAGTAGGGTGGGCTACGAAGGTGGCATAGAAATCCCTTAGTCGAGCACTGGCTTCATTCAGATTTTTCAGAGAGGTGCGTTTTAGGTGGGCCACGTGTGCCATCAATTTTCCCCTTAATACTGCCTTCCCCGATTCCCAGAACAGAGTTGGGTCTGAGCGGTGTTCCCCATTATATACGGTATATTCTAATCACCAACCCCTAAGTAATTCGAGGAAGGTATCATCCTTGGCCAGCAGTGAGGGGTAACGCCAAAGAATATCTGTCCCTTTGGGGTAGGAGGGCAAGAGCCGTAGACAGAGAGGGGCATGGTCTGACAACGCCAGTTC
Source organism: Hyla sarda (assembly GCF_029499605.1). Lineage (NCBI taxonomy): Eukaryota > Metazoa > Chordata > Amphibia > Anura > Hylidae > Hyla > Hyla sarda. Next base: position 181,837 of record NW_026610530.1, read on the forward strand.
TCCAATGTCTACTGAGCTAACTTTATGGTAAAGTTCCGGAGATGTCAGTAGATAGTCTATACGAGACCAGGAAGAGTGAGCATTAGAGAAATGGGTGAATTCCCTATCGTCCGGGTGGGACATTCTCCACACATCTAGCAGTCCCAATTGGTCCAAGAAAGGGGGCAATACACAGTCCCTGCTACGTATGGGGATTGCTTGAGATGTCGGGCCCTTTCTGTCCACTAGGGGGTCGAGGACTGTGTTAAAGTCGCCCCCCACTATTTTGTTCGTCGTGTTATCGTCATGAATTCTGTCCGCTAGAGCGTGAAAAAAGGACTTATTTTCCCCATTGGGACCGTATATGTTATAAATGCTAAAGATCTCTCCATTGTGGTCAAGTCGTAAATGTGAGACCCTGCCTTCATCATCAGTGTCGTGTGATATAAGACCAAATGCAAAAGATTTGTGGATCAAGGTGACCACTCCTGCTTTCCCATCCTGAGAACCAAACACCTGCCCCACCCATTGCTGCTGTAACCTAAAAAAATCTGAGCCAGCTAGATGGGTTTCTTGGAGGAGGACAATGTCCGGGTGGAATCGTTTCAAGTATCGTATAAAAAGTCTTCGTTTTTGGGGGGAGCGAAGACCCTTGACATTCCACGATATTATGTTAGGCATGGTAAATCAAGACAATCTAGACAATCCCTCATGGAGGGCTGTGCAGATATTATATGTGTAAGTAGATATGAAAGGGCACAGCAGCAATGGGGGCATACCAAACATGACCCTGAATAAGTAATACCATGTAAAGTATCTGTAAGGCAGGATAGGTGCCCGATAATAAACTGGGCAGTAGTTTTCACTAGAGGTTCCGAGCTGTGGGAAAGAACAAACAAAACAAAAACAGTATACAAGCAAATAACAGTTAACCATCCTGTAGAATATCCTAGAAAGTGTTGCTAATTTAGCAACACCTTCCTTTTGGATGATGGACTTCCTTTTTTCGGCCGACATAGGCATCAAAGTAATATCACACACTTCTGGACGCCCATGCTCCCCCCCCTCCCCCCGACCCCTTCTAAGATGGTCGAGTCCCTCTGTCAGGCAGGTGAAAGGCCAACCCTGCCGTGCGGCCGTGCAACATTACAGCACCAAAGCCGGGTTGGAATATGGCAACACTGGAAACCTTCTGTATAACAGCGCCATACAGGCGAGGAAGATAAAAATAAAGAGAAAACCTGGACGTCCGGTTCATCATTCCCGTAGTCCCAGCAGAAGGCTCAAAGGCAAGAAGGTGAAGTCATCAGGAACAAGGAACAAGGAACAGCTGTGGTCAGTCAGGTGAAGATCGCCTGTTGCTGTCATAGCCACGACCTGGAGAGCGATGACGTCTACGTCGGTGTCTTTGGCTTGCGGAGAATTGCGATTCTCTAGGTGCTGAGCGGGAACGATGATTCCTCCTTGGTGATCTTGAACGGCGAGTGGGTGTCCGAGCCGGTGGACGGGAAGATGACGTGGAGGAAGAGGACAGCAGCTGGTCTATTGATGAAGAGGCTTCCTCTGGAGTCTTGAAAGTGGTAGTAGAGCCGTCAGGATGGAACACCCTCAGGGTGGCTGGATACTGCAGTTGGAATCTATATTTCGCCTGAAATAGCTTAGTGCAAACAGTGCTGAAGGCCCTCCTTCGTTTCGCCACTTCTACCGAGAAGTCCTCAAAAATCAACAGGCGCATTCCATGAATTTCCAGGGGTTGTGTCAGACGGCGGTACGCCCTCAGAATATCAACTTTGTCGTTGTAGTCCAGTAGTCGCAGAATGACTTGACGGGGGCGGGCCTCCGGAGTGGAAGATGGTCGGTTAGGCTGGGGGTGTGAAGATGGGCCAATTCTGTGGGCTCGTTCCACCCTGCAGGGATGAGACAGGCCAAGCGACTTAGGAAGATCTCGCTCACAAAAGCGTTGCAGGTCAAGAGGTGCTACTGTCTCCTTAACCCCCACTATACGTAAATTATTGCGCCTAGAGCGATTTTCTAGGTCTTCCATTTTCTCGCCAATGCGGGTCATCTCTAATTCCATGTCATGTAGGCGTTTAGCTGCAGCCGTGTCGGTATCCTCCAATTGGGAGGTTCTGTGCTCCAATTCTGACAGGCGGCCAGTATGTTCCTGTACTTCTAGTTTTAGGTTTTGGAGAGTTGCTTTTAGGACCTCCTCCACTATATTTCGTACAGTTGGGGTAATACGCAACGCCATTTCATTCGCCAGGTGCTGGTAGTCTATGGAAAAGGCCGGCCCTGAGGAAAGTTGAGGGGTTGCAATAGTAATCCCGGGGAGTGAGGGGCCCACGGTGGCAGTGTGTGGTCCCAAGTGTGGGTCAGCTGGCAGGCTGACTTCCATTGCGGTTACCTCAGAGTTTAATTGCCCCTCCGTTCGTGGTGGCCGTGATGTCTCCCCCGATGCGGCCGCCGCCATTACTGCAGAGTCGGGCTGCGCCATTTCTGGGACTGCAGGTGGTGCCGGTTGTTGGGAGCCGCCATGCGGTGTCGCCCCGTCAGTCCCCGGCGTCCCCACGTGGGTATCATTCATTGGTGGCAGCGTGGGGACTCCCGAAGCGGGTCGCAGCTTCTGTCCCGCTGCCGCCGCCATGACAGGTGCGCTTTGTGGCGTGTGCTGGGGAGGCGCGGGCTGCGATGTACCGGAGGAGCCGCCACGTTGGAGGTACCTGTCCATCCCCTCGGTCTGGCTGAGGTGTCGGGTGGTGTTCGGGGACTTCTGAAGCCCGTTAGTGCAGCGGTACTTAGCTGGTAGGAGTCGGGGGTGGAGGAGCACAAGCGCTCGCCGTCTACATCAGGCCGCGCCGGAACCGGAAGTCTTTTTATTTTTATTATTTTATAATTTTTTTATTTTTTTTTATTTTATTTTTTTTTACCCCCAGATTATCAGTGATAGATTTTTCATAACACGATTTGATAGTACGGACGGGAGTTGGTACTCTCTCTGAAAGAAGTGAAGTCATGAAAAGATGTAAATGGCGTTCATTGTTCAATATTTGGATTTTTCTTTATCAGTTACTTGTTATGGTATTGATTGTTATTTCTTTTTCAGACTGTTTAGAATATGTACAGACAGAATATGAGATTCATCTATTTTATTTCTCATTTTTGATTCCTTTCTCTGAGGTATTTTACTATTTAATTGATATTGTTAATGATAATTGTATCCTGGAATGTTAAAGGGTTGCGCTCCCCCCAAAAGCGCATGATGATATTACGCCACCTTGGTAAGCTTAAAGCTGATGTGGCTCTGCTACAGGAATCTCATTTACCCGAATGTGATTTCTTTTGCATGAAAAAACTTTGGGTAGGCACTGTGTTAGGTTCCCCATCAGTGGGTAACAAGGCATTATTACATTAATAAGCAAACATCTTCACCATACAGTATTGGCATCTGAACATGATGATGAGGGTAGATTGCATTCGCTGTTAATGGAAACATCCAGTGGTGCCACTAAAATATTCAATGTATATGGCCCTAACACTAACAATTCAGATTTCTTCTCAAAATTAGAGACTCAAATCTTGGCAGACCCAATTTCTGAAAAAATAGTAGCGGGGGATTTTAATTCGGTGGTTTGTCGGGAAGAGGATAGACGTTCTAATGTTCATGTTTCCTCTTCGACGCCAAGGATTAACAGACAGGACAATGGCCCTCATTTACTATTCTAAACCCGACCTCTTTTGTCGGGTTTTTTTGTCACATCTTTGTCTGCGCCATGTCGCAGACATCGTGCGCCAGTCTGCGACACCATGCGACATTTTTACCCGACGGACCCGAAAAAGGGGCGTAACCCGACATTTCTGAGCTTTCCCACGTATTTATAAAGGTTTCCAACCCGAATTTGTTGTATTGTTGTGGATTTTTTCCCGACAGCTCAGAGGAGTTGGAAACCAAAACCAACAAAACCCACGTGCGACAAACAGGATGCGACATAATAATAAATACCAGGGAAAAAAGCAGTCGGGTAAGAAAGCAAGATAGACTTACAACCCGATTTTCTTAGTAAATGAGGGCCAATGTCTTACCCACTCTACTGACCAATACCTCTCTGTTCGACACATGGCGTACTCACCACCCTACCGAACGACAATATTCATTTTACTCACATGCACAGTCATCGTGGTCACGCATTGATTACATTTTTGCACACACCGGTATGGCATCCCGCATATTAGAATCACACATAGAAGATATGATAATATCTGATCATTCACCAGTTTGTATAGTATTTGCAGATACATATCCTAGGGGCAGTGATTTTGTATGGCGATTTCCAGCTGCACTCTATAAAGATGAGGCCTTTGCAAAATCAATACAGGGATGGTGGCAGGAGTTCATGTCGGACAATAGACAGCATCATAATGATTCATTTTTATTATGGGACACGGCAAAAGCTGTATTGAGAGGACGCATCATTTCTTATATAGCTGGTAAAAAGAAAGAACTGACTATTAAATACTCAAAAGCGAGTGATAAATTGAGACAGGCATATACCGCATTCCTAGCTTCTCCGTCACAGACACATAAACAAGCATGGATTGAGTCTAGGGAGGAATTTGATGGTTGGTTAACGAAGAGAGAACGCATCTATCATACAGAGTTTATGTCCTTACTACACAGATTTGGTAACAAGTCTGGGAGATTATTAGCAAACCTCGCGAGAGGACAGCGTCCTCTACCACATATCCTTTCCCTCAGGGATTCAACGGGAGGAATTTTGAAGGATCCCAGGGCCATAGTAAATTACATGGGTCAGTACTATACCAAATTTTATGCAAACGTTACCCCACCCAGTATACCAATTGACTCCTTACTCCAAAAAGTTAACTTACCCCGTTTATCGGAAGAACAATTGGAATCATTGAATGCTCCTATCACCCCAGATATTGTAATACAGACCATCCGAAGTCTTAAAAATTCCAAAGCACCAGGCCCAGATGGATTGCCAAGTGAATTTTATAAATTGTTACAAGACCAGGTTTCCCCCACTCTCTCAACCCTTTACAATACAATTTTGGAAGAAGGCACTATGCCAAAATCGGCAATGACCTCCTATATAAGATTGCTGCCCAAACCAAATAAAGATTTACTGGACCCGGGCTCCTATAGACCCATTTCTTTAACCCCTTAAGGACCGGGGTTTTTTCCGTTTTTGCATTTTCGTTTTTTGCTCCTTGCCTTTAAAAAATCATAACTCTTTCAATTTTGCACCTAAAAATCCATATGATGGCTTATTTTTTGCGCCACCAATTCTACTTTGTAATGACGTCAGTCATTGTGCCCAAAAATCTACGGTGAAACGGGAAAAAAAATCATTGTGAGACAAAATTGAAAAAAAAAACGCCATTTTGTAATTTTTGGGGGCTTCCGTTTCTACGTAGTACATTTTTCGGTAAAAATGACACCTGATATGTATTCTGTAGGTCCATACGATTAAAATGATACCCTACTTATACAGGTTTGAATTTGTCGCACTTCTGGAAAAAATCATAACTTCATGCAGAAAAATTTATACGTTTAAAATTGTCATCTTCTGACCCCTATAACTTTTTTATTTTTCCGTGTATGGGGCGGTATGAGGGCTCATTTTTTGCGCCGTGATCTGAAGTTTTTAACGGTACCATTTTTGCATTGATAGGACTTATTGATCATTTTTTATTCATTTTTTCATGATATAAAAAGTGACAAAAAATGCACTATTTTGGACTTTGGAATTTTTTTGCGCGCACGCCATTGACCGTGCGGTTTAATTAACGATATATTTTTATAATTCGGACATTTCCGCACGCGGCGATACCATTTATGTTTATTTTTATTTACACTGTGTTTTTTCTTTTATGGGAAAAGGGGGGTGATTCAAACTTTTAATAGGGAAGGGGTTAAATGATGTTTATTCACTTTTTTTTTGCACTTTTTTTTTGCAGTGTTATAGGTCCCATAGGGACCTATAACACTGCACACACTGATCTTTTACATTGATCACTGGTTTCTCATAAGAAACCAGTGATCGATGATTCTGCCGCATGACTGCTCATGCCTGGATCTCAGGCACTGAGCTGTCATTCGGCGATCGGACAGCGAGGAGGCAGGTAGGGGCCCTCCCGCTGTCCTGTCAGCTGTTCAGGATGCCGCGATTTCACCGCGGCTATCCCGAACAGCCCACTGAGCTAGCCGGCATGCTTTCGGTTTCACTTTAGACGCGGCGTTCAACTTTGAACGCCGCGTCTAAAGGGTTAATAGCGCGCGGCACAGCGATCAATGCCGCGCGCTATTAGCCACGGGTCCCGGCCGTTGTTAGAGGCCGGGCCCGAACCGCTATGAGGCGGGGCCACGCCGTGGCCCCGCGTTATAGATCGGGAGTGGACACATGACGTTCCAGTACGTCATGTGTCCTTAAGGGGTTAATAAATGTGGATTGTAAAATAATTTTGAAGATTATGGCGGACAGACTATCAGTATTTCTCCCTGACCTCATATCACCAGTCCAAGCAGGCTTCATTAGGAGCCGCTCTGCTGTCCTTAACATTAGAACGGTGCTGACTGTGCTAGACACTGTTCAGCACTGGTCCCGCCAGGTCGGCTGTCCCACATTGCTAACTCTCGATGCCGAAAAGGCGTTTGATAATGTCAGCTGGCCTTGGTTAGGAGCGGTGTTGGACAACATGAATGTTACAGGAAGGTTTAGAGATCTACTACAAGCTTTATATACTTCTCCAAACTCTAGAATCTATTTACCAGGTTTCCTGTCCCCGGATTTTCCCCTCTTTAAAGGCACAAGACAGGGTTGCCCACTCTCCCCTTTATTATTCAACATAGCTTTAGAACCCTTGGCAAAATACTTAGCCTCCCCTGGGGTATTTGAGGGCATAAAGGTTGGTGAGGGGGAATCCAAATTATCATTATTTGCTGATGACATTCTCTTATATTTGGCAGACCCCATTGCTTCAATCCCTAAAATATTAAATGTATTGGAGAACTTTGGGCAATACTCTGGTTATCATATTAATGTGAATAAATCATCCTTACTACCCCTGGTACGACCGTCTACTCCATATCTCAATGGCCTAAAATTACTAGGTATACCAATAGCCACACAAGCCATCACATACCTAGGTATCTTAATAGGTAAATCACCGAGCTCCTTATATACTCTCAATTATTCACCAATAATTAACAAGATACAAACTCAATTGCATCATTGGCATAAGTTGCCTCTATCACTTTTGGGTCGCTGTCATCTTCTCAAGATGTGTAGTTTTCCAAAACTTCTCTATCCACTTCAAACAATCCCCTTATTATTAAAACATGATGATATTAAAAATCTTCAATCTACATTCATACAATTCATCTGGGCGGGGGAAAAAACGAGAATTGCATTGGATACGCTTAAATTACCAACCTATGAAGGAGGAGTGAACTTTCCCGATGTTAGAGGATCTAACTTGTCATGTATAATGAGACATGTGATGGATTGGTACCATGGGACTTCGTATTATTCTAACACACTTCTCGAATCTCAATATGCAGCTTCATGGCATCCAATGGCATTATTACATTGTAAACTTTCTAAGCTACGTCTAACTATTAAAAGATCTCTACTTTACAAAGATACTATTGCCGCCTGGAAGGCTATTACAACCAAAATGGGTCTTTCCTATACTTGTTCCAAACATCTGTCCCCCTGGTATACTCCTGATTTTGAAGCGGGTTTAGACAATGTATTGTTTCAAGTATGGAAACATAATGGAATCAACAAGGTGGGAGATCTTATACATGGCGATAACGGTACTTGGTTGACCTTCCAAGAACTACAAGATAAATATAACATTCCAAAAACACTTTTTCTTCCCTATGGTCAAATTAAAACTTATCTCGGTTCCAGACTAGTGGATGCTACTAAGGAAAAGTCTTCCAATGCCTTTGACTCAATTCTCACTTCCGCCTCTAATAGATCCATATCTAATTTATACTCATGTCTACGAAAGTGGTTTATCCGGGCTTCTGGCAAACCATTGGGTACTAAATGGGCATCTATATTAAATTCCCCAAACATTACAAAACATATCTATATTAATAAAAAGATGCAGTACATTCCAGGAGAATATTGGCTATAATGAAGCTCTATTCCATATTTCGGTTAGGGGCTCAGAGGAGACTTCTTCATACCTTAATCTTTCGCCAATAGTCCATACAGTTCTCATGCAAGATAAGTTGCTCCTTTTGCAAGACTGGCTTTCTCCATCGGTACCTACATTATTACACTTGATTGAGGTCTTAAAACAGCTCTTTTACGTAGAGCGCCGTGAAATATTGTTAGATAAAGAAAGATCAGAAAGGTTTTTAAAAAAATGGAAACTATTTCTTGCATTCCACTTTTCTGACACTGAGAGGATAACTATAATGCGCCCGTTTGCTAGTACACAATGGTACGTTCTAGAGGAACTGGCAGGCTCCCTAGGAGCATTAAAAGTAGCGTAAGACAAATCTAAAGGAAACATTGATGTCTAATATAGTATTCTCTCTCTTTCCTCACACTTTCACACGAGAAAGGGACAGGATGGTACGCTGTCTGTACACTTAGATTTAGATGGTTTATTTTGTAGCTTTTGAGTTTATATTAAAACTTGACTGTAGTCATCAGAATAGTCCGATAAGATTTATATGTTCATTACTATTAGACAAATTAAATGCTTAATTAGTTCTTCGGTTCACCTTATGCATAATATAATATATAAGTGTTTAGTGTAACAATTATAATACCAAGTTTACAGGTCAATCCTTCATTGGTTATATTGATCACTAAGTGACTTAAATTGTTAATTAATGATTATCAAGAATATACCTTGGATATTGTTTTCATATGTTGATCTTTTGTCCTAACACTTCTTATGATCTAATTGCAATGTGAATCGTTTTTGTTTGTATATATTGTGAAAAATAATAAAAATTAAAAAAAAAAAAAAAGAACAAATATATATATATACTATCTATCACAATGAGAGAATAATTATATATATAGAACAAATATATATATATACACTATCTATCACAATAAGAGAATAATTATATATATAGAACAAATATATAGAACAAATATATATATATACACTATCTATCACAATAAGAGAATAATTATATATATAGAACAAATATATAGAACAAATATATATATATATATACTATCTATCACAATAAGAGAATAATGATATATATATATATATATATATATATATAGAACAAATATATAGAACAAATATATATATATACTATCTATCACAATAAGAGAATAATGATATATATAGAACAAATATATAGAACAAATATATATATATACACTATCTATCACAATAAGAGAATAATTATATATATAGAACAAATATATAGAACAAATATATATATATATATACTATCTATCACAATAAGAGAATAATGATATATATATATATATATATATAGAACAAATATATAGAACAAATATATATATATACTATCTATCACAATAAGAGAATAATGATATATATATATATATAGAACAAATATATAGAACAAATATATATATATACTATCTATCACAATAAGAGAATAATTATATATATAGAACAAATATATAGAACAAATATATATACACTATCTATCACAATAAGAGAATAATGATATATATAGAACTAATATATAGAACAAATATATATATATATATACTATCTATCACAATAAGAGAATAATGATATATATATAGAACTAATATATAGAACAAATATATATATATACTATCTATCACAATAAGAGAATAATGATATATATATAGAACTAATATATAGAACAAATATATATATACTATCTATCACAATAAGAGAATAATGATATATATATCACTGACCTTCTTTAATCGCCACCGTCATAAAGTGCATAAGAGATTTGCAACTATTTTTTCACAGCTATAGCCCCTTCTGTCTCCTAAAAAACAGAAACTAGGGTGTCCCCAGCTGTTGCCAACTAAAGCCCTCTGAAAACCCCTTCCTTTTAGGAGATGTCCTTAAAACACTAATACATTAGATCTAGTATTAGAAGGGAACTTATTTCCCCCTCTTCGTCTGAATTAGCTAATTTAACAATTAATCAATGGACACATTAAAAAAACCGAACATAACACATATTCAATCAGTTATAATGGGACAAGGTCCCGAGGATATGTTATTTTTTGGGGAGTCCATGGAAATATGTTATTTTAAGACACACTGTCCACCCCAAAAGTCAATTCCCCCAAAGGACATAGGCCCGTTTAATCGGCGTCCAGCGCCAAAATTCCACTGATACCTTCTCTTCGGATCATCAGCTCACCCCAAATAATCCAATCCTCCAAGGCGACCAAGGAAAGAGTCCCGAGAATCTGTAACTTTTGGGAGTCCCTGGAAATCCCCCAAAAGACCTCATACCCCAAAAATGCAATTCTCCCTGGCTGACTCAATCATCTCCTCTCGCCAGGATCCTGCGTACTCACTCACACTCACTCACACTCACTCACACTCACTCACTCACACTCACTCACTCACACTCACTCACACTCACTACACACACACTCACTCACTCACACTCACACTCACTCACACTCACTCACACTCACTCACACTCACACTCACTACACACACACTCACTCACTCACACTCACTCACTCACACTCACTCACACTCACTCACTCACACTCACTCACTCACACTCACACTCACTCACACTCACTCACACTCACACACACTCACTCACACTCACACTCACTCACACACACTCACTCACTCACACTCACTCACACTCACTCACTCACTCACACTCACACTCACTCACACACACTCACTCACACTCACACTCACACTCACTCACTCACTCACACTCACACTCACTCACACACACTCACTCACTCACTCACTCACACTCACACTCACACACTCACTCACACTCACTCACACTCACTCACACTCACTCACACTCACTCACACTCACTACACACACACACTCGGGCAGTAAGATAGATACATTATGATATCTTATACATGGGTAATTGGCTGGATGAGAATGTATCTGTCCTTCTCTGTTAGGTCACATGCAAGTCAGTTAGATCAGCAAGAGAGAACAAAGGGGAGACATGGGTACAAGTATGTCCTACCGTACGCCTGGAGTCGATCAAATCCCATCTACGCCCATCTTTGTTCCATCGTCTGGTCTGACTGCACATGAGGCCTATAATCCAGCCCCACGACTTTGGGCGACATCTGTGGTAGATTAACTCATCGTTCTTGTACATTATGTTTATACCGAAGCGTAGAGAAATAACTCAGACAGAACCATTGTGCTTTAGTGTTCTGTGTACTGTCCAGTGGCTTTATTTCACATCCTTCAAGCTTATAACTTGTTATAGACTATAACACTGCACACACTGATATATTATACTGATCATTGTTATCCCATAGGAGACTATAACACTGCACACACTGATCTCTTATACTGATCATTGTTATCCCATTGGAGACTATAATACTGCACACACTGATCTCTTATACTGATCATTATTATCCCATAGGAGACTATAACACTGCACACACTGATATATTATACTGATCATTGTTATCCCATAGGAGACTATAACACTGCACACACTGATCTCTTATACTGATCATTATTATCCCATAGGAGACTATAACACTACACACACTGATCTCTTATACTGATCATTGTTATCCCATAGGAGACTATAATACTGCACACACTGATCTCTTATACTGATCATTATTATCCCATAGGAGACTATAACACTGCACACACTGATCTCTTATACTGATCATTGTTATCCCATAGGAGAATATAACACTGCACACACTGATATATTATACTGATCATTGTTATCCCATAGGAGACTATAACACTGCACACACTGATATATTATACTGATCATTGTTATCCCATAGGAGACCATAACACTGCACACACTGATCATTATTATCCCATAGGAAACTATAACACTGATCTCTTATACTGATCATTATTATCCCATAGACTATAACACTGCACACACTGATCTCATACTGATCATTATTATCCCACAGGAAACTATAACACTGTACACACCGATCTCTTATACTGATCATTATTATCCCATAGGAGGCTATAACACTGCACACACTGATCTCTTAGACTGATCATTATTATCCCATAGACTATAACACTGCACACACTGATCTCTTATACTGATCATTATTATCCCATAGGAGACTATAACACTGCACACACTGATCTCTTATACTGATCATTATTATCCCATAGGAGACTATAACACTGAACACACTGATCTCTTATACTGATCATTATTATCCCATAGGAGACTATAACACTGCACACAATGATCAGTATAAGAGATCAGTATTAATCCCATAGAGGACTACAACACTGCACACACTGATCTTTTACATTGATCAGTGGTTTCTCATAGGAAACCTGTTACGCCGAGCGCTCCGGGTCCCTGCTCCTCCCCGGAGCGCTCGCGGTGTTCTCCTTTCTGCAGCGCCCCGGTCAGACCCGCTGACCGGGACGCTGCACTGTCCGGCGGGGATGCAATCCGCTCGCGGGTCGCATCCCAATCTACTCACCTGTCCCGTTCCCCGGCTGTCACGTCCTGGCGCGCGAGGCCCCGCTCTCTAGGGCACGCACGCGCTGGCTCTCTAAGATTTAAAGGGCCAGTGCACCACTAATTGGTGCCTGGCCCAATCGGTGTTAATTAACTCCTACCTGCTCCTTGCTTATAAAATCCCACTTCCCCTTCCTGTCATTGCCGGATCTTGTTGCCTCAGTGCCTAGTGAAAGCGTTTTGTGTATGCCCTTACCAGTGTTACCAGACCTTCTGCCATTACCCTTGACTACAAACCTTGTCGCCTGCCCTGACCTTCTGCTACGTCTGACCTCGCCTCTGTCTAGTCCTCCTGTCCCACGCCACTCTCAGGAGTCAGTGAGGTTGAGCCGTTACCGGTGGACACGACCTGGTTGCTACCGCCGCAGCAAGACCATCCCGCTTTGCGGCAGGCTCTGGTGAAAACCAGTAGCAACTTAGAACCGGTCCACCGGTACGGTCCACGCCAATCCCTCTCTGACACAGAGGATCCACCTCCAGCCTGCCGAATCCTGACAGTTGATCCAGCCATGGATCCCGCTGAGGTGCCACTGCCAAGTCTCGCTGACCTCGCCCCCGTGGTCGCCCAACAAGGACAACAGCTGTCGCAGTTGTCCGCCATGCTGCAACACCTTCTGCCACAGCTTCAGGAACCATCTCCTCCGCCAGCTCCTGCACCTCGTCTGCAGCAAGTTGCCACTTCCAGACTCCGCTTGTCCCTACCTGACAAGTTTGATGGGAACTCTAAATTGTGCCGTGGGTTCCCGTCCCAGTGTTCTTTCCACTTGGAGATGATGTCGGACTAATTCCCCACTGAACGATCTAAAGGTGGCTTTCGTGGTCAGTCTCCTGTCTGGAAAGGCCTTGTCATGGGCCACACCGCTCTGGGACCGCAATGATCCTGCCACTGCTACAATCCAGTCCTTCTTCTCAGTAGTTCGTAGTGTCTTTGAGGAGCCAGCCCGAGCCTCCTCAGCCGAGACTGCTTTGCTAAACCTCGTCCAAGGGAGTTCTTCCGTAGGCGAATACTCCATCCAGTTTCGTACCCTCGCCTCTGAGCTATCCTGGAACAATGAGGCCCTCTGCGCGACCTTCAAGAAAGGCTTATCCAGTCACATCAAAGATGTGCTGGCCGCACGAAAAATTCCTGCTAATCTGTCTGAACTTATCCATTTGGCCACCCGCATTGATATACGTTTTTCTGAAAGACGCCAGGTCCTCCGGCAGGAAAAGGACCTTGATCTTTGGGCACCTCTCTCCCAGAATCCTCTGCAATCTACCCCTGTGCCTCCCGCCGAGGAGGCTATGCAAGTGGATCGGTCTCGCCTGACCCAAGAAGAGAGGTCTCGTCGCAGAGATGAAAATTTGTGCCTGTACTGCGCTAGTACCGAACATTTCCTAGTGGACTGCCCTATTCGTCCTCTGCATCTGGGAAACGCACGCACGCACCCTGTTCACGTGGGAGTGGCGTCTCTTGGTCTGAAGTCTGCTTCTCCACGTCTGACTGTACCTGTGCGGATTTCTCCTTCTGCTAACTCCTCCTTCTCTGCAGTGGCCTTCTTGTCTCCTCCTTCTCTGCAGTGGCCTTCTGCAGGAAATTTTATTTTGGCCTCTTTCGTTAATAGGTTCAGTATCCCAGTGACCAGTCTCGTCAAGCCGCTCTACATTTCTTCTGTCAACGGAGTAAAATTGGACTGCACTGTGCGCTACCGCACAGAACCCCTGCTTATGAGCATTGGACTGCATCACGAAAAAATAGAATTTCTTGTCCTACCCAACTGCACCTCTGAAGTCCTCCTCGGTCTGCCATGGCTCCAACTTCATTCTCCTACCCTTGACTGGACCACCGGGGAGATCAAGAGTTGGGGTTCAACTTGTCTCAAACAATGCCTCACATCCGCTCCCACTTGTCTGACTCCTGAGGTTCCACCCTTACCGGTCCCTCCCAAGGCTTACCAGGACTTTTCTGATATTTTCTGCAAAAAGCAAGCAGAGATCTTACCTCCTCATAGCCCCCTTCCTGCTACCACTCTGCCCCGTGGCAAGCTTCACCCCATGTCCCCCCTCCCCATTCCTTCTTCTTCTGAAGTTCCTGCCGTAGATTAAGTAACCCAGGACTTTTCCGTTATCTGGAAGGAGGCTCAAGAGTCGCTCCCACTGGCCTTGTCTCGTATGAAGGGACATGCAGATAAGAAGAGGGGGAGACCTAAGGGGGGGGTACTGTTACGCCGAGCGCTCCGGGTCCCTGCTCCTCCACGGAGCACTCGCGGCGTTCTCCTTTCTGCAGCGCCATGGTCAGACCCGCTGACCGGGAGCGCTGCACTGTCACTGCCGGCGGGGATGCGATCCGCGTGCCCGCTCGTGGGTCGCATCCCAATCTACTCACCTGTCCCGTTCCCCGGCTGTCACGTCCTGGCGCGCGCCGGCTCTCTAAGATTTAAAGGGCCAGTGCACCACTAATTGGTGCCTGGCCCAATCAGTGTTAATTAACTCCTACCTGCTTATAAAATCCCACTTCCCCTTCCTGTCCTTGCCGGATCTTGTTGCCTCAGTGCCTAGTGAAAGCGTTTTGTGTATGCCCTTACCAGTGTTACCAGACCTTCTGCCGTTACCCTTGACTACGAACCTTGCCGCCCGCCCTGACCTTCTGCTACGTCTGACCTCGCCTCTGTCTAGCCTGCCGAATCCTGACAAAATCATTGATCAATGATTCTGCCCCTTGACTGCTCATGCCTGGATCTCAGGCACTGAGCAGTCATTCGGCGATCGGACACCAGGAGGCAGGTAAAGGACCCTCCAGCTGTGTCTCAGCTGTTCGGGATGCTGCGATTTTGAGGACATCCCGAACAGAGCCCTGAGCTAACCGGCAATGATTTACTTTCACTTTAGACGCGGCACTCAACTTTGAACGCCACGTCTAAAGGGTTAATAGCGCGCAGCACCGCGATCAGTGCCGCGCGCTATTAGCCGCGGTTTCTGGCCTAAGGCTACTTATCATGGCCGAAAGCGTCACCTGTTCTCCATGGTGGCTGATTGCTGAATAAACTTCACACCGCGCTGGACATTGCCTTTCTTATTCCTATCTTCTGGAGATCGGTCTGGTCCGTGCCGCGGTGTAGACGGGAGGGTGAGCGGTGCCGATAAGATTCGGTGAACATTAATACTTTACAATAGGATTATAAATAAAATATGAATCCACATCAAATACATTCATTCTCAATTTTATTGTTTTAAGAAGAACAATTTTGGCGCTTTTAACTTTTTTTTATTTTATTAGCACGTCATTAGTATGCGCTTCCTGTGAGGCGCCGTTCACACCAGACTACCGGCCAATCAGGCTTTACCTACGCGCCTTTCTTGTTTTAAATAGTGAACATTACCGATGTCTGTTAAAGCCAATTTTCATTGAGAAAGGGATGTGCTGTACCGAAACGCGTCTGGTACTGGCTAAATAAAGGCAATCTTGTACAATACCACCCACACGGATTGCGCCTCTTCATCCCGGAATTTTCCAGATAGCGCTGCTATCCTTGCATCTAGTTACTGTCCAGACTAGGCGCAAATCCCCACAGCAAACCTCTCCTGCTCTGGACAGTTCCTGCCATGGACAGAGGTGTCAGCAGAGAGCACTGTGGTCAGACTGGAAAGAACTACACAACTTCCTGTGGAGCATACAGCAGCTGATAAGTGCTGGAAGGATTAAGATTTTTTAATACAAGTAATTTACAAATCTGTTTAAAGGGGTTATCCAGGAAAAAACTTTTTTTTATATATCCACTGGCTCCAGAAAGTTAAACAGATTTGTAAATTACTTCTATTAAAAAAATCTTAATCCTTCCAATAGTTATTAGCTTCTTAAGTTGAGTTGTTCTTTTCTGTCTAAGTGCTCTCTAATGACACGTGTCTAGGGAACCGCCCAGTTTAGAAGAGGTTTGCTATGGGGATTTTCTTCTAAACTGGGCGTGTCCCGAGACATGTGTCATCAGAGAGCACTTCGACAGAAAAGAACAACCTTAAAGGGGTTCTCCGGTGCTTAGACATCTTATATCCAAAGGATAAGGGATAAGATGCCTGATCGTGGAAGTCCTGCCGCTGGGGACCCCCATGATCTTGCACGCGGCACCCCGTTTGTAATCAGTCTACGGAGCGCCTCCGCCCCCGTGTGACCTCACACTCCGCCCCTCAAGTCTATGGGAGGGGGCGTGACAGCTATCACGCCTCCTCCCGTGGGCTTGCATTGAGGTGCGGAGCGTGAGGTCACACGGGGGCGGAGGCGTGATGTCATACGTCGCCGGCCATGTGGCCGCCGCTAATCAGACCCGGAGCGAACACGCTCCGTGGACTGATTACAAACGAGGTGCCGCGTGCAAGATCATGGGGGGCCCCAGCAGCAGGACTCCCACGATCAGGCATCTTATCCCTTATCCTTTGGATATAAGATGTCTAAGCACCGGAGAACCCCTTTAAGGTTGTTCTTTTCTGTCTAAGTGCTCTCTGATGACACGTGTCTCGGGAAACGCCCAGTTTAGAAGAAAATCCCCATAGCAAACCTCTTCTAAACTGGGCGGTTCCCTAGACAGGTGTCATTAGAGAGCACTTAGACAGAAAAGAACAACTCAACTTAAGAAGCTCATAAGTACTGAAAGGATTAAGATTTTTTAATAGAAGTAATTTACAAATCTGTTTAACTTTCTGGAGCCAGTTGATATATAAAAAAAAGTTTTTTCCTGGATAACCCCTTTAACTTTCTGGCATCAGTTGATTTAAAAAAAAAAAAAAGTTTTCCAGCGGAGTACCCCTTTAAAGGACCGACTTCCCCCCCCCCCCCACTTTGCTTACCTGCTGGGTGTTACCAATCACATATACTGACGAACATAAACTAAAGGGGTACTCTGCACCTAGACCTCATATCACCTATGAAAAGGATAGGGGATAAGATGTCTGATTGTGGGGGTCCCGCTGCAAGGGACCCCAGCAATCTCAGACATCCAGTGCACGGAGCGACTGGCGGTAGACTGGCGATGCTTAGCCGAGGCTCGTGATGGCCACATCCCTGTGAATTCTCTGATGGAAGGTTAGTTTACCTTTAGTAATAAAACATTTCCCACACTCTGAACATGAATATGGCTTCTCTCCTGTGTGACTTCTCTCATGAACAACAAGCTGTGATTTCTCTCTGAAACATTTCCCACATTCTGAACATGAATATGGCTTTTCTCCAGTGTGACTTCTCTCATGTTTAACAAGATTTGATTTTGATTCAAAACATTTCCCACATTCTGAACATGAATATGGCTTTTCTCCAGTGTGACTTCTCTCATGTTTAACAAGATTTGATTTTGTTTCAAAACATTTCTCACATTCTGAACATGAATATGGCTTCTCTCCTGTGTGATATCTTACATGTACAACAAGATGTGATTTATATATAAAACATTTCCCACATTCTGAACATGGATAAGGTTTTTCCCCTGTGTGAATTTTAAAATGTGTAAAAAGATGCGATTTATCCCCGAAACATTTCCCACATTCTGCACATGAAAAGGGCTTCTCTCCTGTGTGACTTCTCATATGTATTTTAAGATGTGATTTACGTGAAAAATATTTTCCACATTCTGAGCATGGAAAAGGCTTCTCTCCTTTGTGACTTCTCTCATGTGAAACAAGATTTGATTTATGTATAAAACATTTCCCACATTCTGAACATGAATATGGCTTCTCTCCTGTGTGACCTCTCATATGTATTTTAAGATGTGATTTACGTGAAAAATATTTTCCACATTCTGAGCATGAATATGGCTTCTCCACAATGTGAATTCTCTTATGGTTAACAAGATGTGATTTACTTGTAAACTCTTTCCCACATTCATCACATCGAATCATTTCTCCCCCTCTCTGACCTGTCCTTGTGGTAACAATGTGTGGTTGGTGGGACGGTTCCCCATGATCAGGAGGATTATTATAGGATAGATCTGGATGGACATTAGGGGTAAGGAGGTCTCCTGAGGAGCGCTCCATGATCTCTCCATTTTCTCCTGAGGAGCGCTCCATGATCTCTCCATCTTGTCCTGGGGAGCGCTCCAAGATCTCTCCATCTTCTCCTGAGGAGCGCTCCATGATCTCTCCATCTTGTCCTGGGGAGCGCTCCAAGATCTCTCCATCTTCTCCTGAGGAGCGCTCCATGATCTCTCCATCTTCTCCTGAGGAGCGCTCCATGATCTCTCCATCTTCTCCTGAGGAGCGCTCCATGATCCCTCCATCTTCTCCTGAGGAGCGCTCCATGATCTCTCCATCTTCTCCTGAGGAGCGCTCCATGATCTCTGCATCTTGTCCTGAGGAGCTCTCCATGATCTCTCCATCTTCTCCTGAGGGGCGCTCCATGATCTCTCCATCTTCTCCTGAGGAGCGCTCCATGATCTCTCCATCTTCTCCTGAGGAGCGCTCCATGATCTCTCCATCTTGTCCTGAGGAGCGCTCCATGATCTCTCCATCTTGTCCTGAGGAGCGCTCCATGATCTCTGCATCTTGTCCTGAGGAGCTCTCCATGATCTCTCCATCTTCTCCTGAGGAGCGCTCCATGATCTCTCCATCTAGTCCTGAGGAGCGCTCCATGATCTCTCTATCTTGTCCTGAGGAGCGCTCCATGATCTTTCCATCTTCTGTTGAGATGAAAATGGTTTTTGTAATAAATATAAGATATAACAGGGATCTGATCTTAGTGAGAGTGATATCTATATATATATATATATATGTCTCCTCTTACCGTGTGATGTGAGGGGCCGGTGATCCTCCATCATGACTATGTCCTGGTACAGATCCTTGTGTCCTTCTACATACTCCCACTCCTCCATGGAGAAATAGACCGCCACATCCTGACACCTTATAGGAACCTGACACACAATGATACCGTCATCACTAGACCCCTCCATTACTGTATAATGTCCCAGCAGTGTCACCTCTCTAATCATCACCAGCCCCTCCATTACTGTATAATGTCCCAGCAGTGTCACCTCTCTAATCACCACCAGACCCATCCATTACTGTATAATGTCCCAGCAGTGTCACCTCTCTAATCATCACCAGACCCCTCCATTACTGTATAATGTCCCAACAGGGTCACCTCTCTAATCATCACCAGCCCCTCCATTACTGTATAATGTCCCAGCAGTGTCACCTCTCTAATCATCACCAGCCCCTCCATTACTGTATAATGTCCCAGCAGTGTCACCTCTCTAATCATCACCAGACCCCTCCATTACTGTATAATGTCCCAGCAGGGTCACCTCTCTAATCATCACCAGACCCCTCCATTACTGTATAATGTCCCAGCAGTGTCACCTCTCCAGTCATCACCAGACCCCTCCATTACTGTATAATGTCCCAGCAGTGTCACCTCTCTAATCATCACCAGACCCCTCCATTACTGTATAATGTCCCAGCAGTGTCACCTCTCTAATCATCAACAGACCCCTCCATTACTGTATAATGTTTCAGCAGTGTCACCTCTCCAATCATCACCAGACCCCTCCATTACTGTATAATGTCCCAGCAGTGTCACCTCTCTAATCATCACCAGACCCCTCCATTACTGTATAATGTCCCAGCAGTGTCACCTCTACAGTCATCACCAGACCCCTCCATTACTGTATAATGTCCCAGCAGTGTCACCTCTCTAATCATCACCAGACCCCTCCATTACTGTATAATGTCCCAGCAGTGTCACCTATCTAATCATCTCCAGACCCCTCAATTACTGTATAATGTCCCAGCAGTGTCACCTCTCCAGTCATCACCAGACCCCTCCATTACTGTATAATGTCCCAGCAGTGTCATCTCTCTAATCATCACCAGACCCCTCCATTACTCTATAATGTCCCAGCAGTGTCACCTCTCTAATCATCACCAGACCCCTCCATTACTGTATAATGTCCCAGCAGTGTCACCTCTCTAATCATCACCAGACCCCTCCATTACTGTATAATGTCCCAGCAGGGTCACCTCTCCAGTCATCACCAGACCCCTCCATTACTGTATAATGTCCCAGCAGTGTCACCTCTCCAGTCATCACCAGACCCCTCCGTTACTGTATAATGTCCCAGCAGTGTCACCTCTCTAATCATCACCAGACCCCTCCATTACTGTATAATGTCCAGCAGTGTCACCTCTCCAGTCATCACCAGACCCCTCCATTACTGTATAATGTCCCAGCAGTGTCACCTCTCCAGTCATCCCCAGACCCCTCCATTACTGTATAATGTCCCAGCAGGGTCACCTCTCCAGTCATCACCAGACCCCTCCATGACTGTATAATGTCCCAGCAGTGTCACCTCCCAGTCATCACCAGACCCCTCCATGACTGTATAATGTCCCAGCAGTGTCACCTCTCTAATCATCACCAGAACCCTCCATTAATTGTATAATGTCCCAGCAGTGTCACCTCTCTAATCATCACCAGACCCCTCCATTACTGTATAATGTCACAGCAGTGTCACCTCCCAGACATCACCAGACCCCTCCATGACTGTATAATGTCCCAGCAGTGTCACCTCTCATCACCAGACCCCTTCATTACTGTATAATGTCCCAGCAGTGTCACCTCTCCAGTCATCACCAGACCCCTCCATGACTGTATAATGTCACAGCAGTGTCACCTCCCAGACATCACCAGACCCCTCCATGACTGTATAATGTCCCAGCAGTGTCACCTCTCTAATCATCACCAGAACCCTCCATTACTGTATAATGTCCAAGCAGTGTCACCTCTCATCACCAGACCCCTTCATTACTGTATAATGTCCCAGCAGTGTCACCTCTCCAGTCATCACCAGACCCCTCCATTACTATATAATGTCCCAGCAGTGTCACCTCTCCAGTCATCACCAGACCCCTCCATTACTGTATAATGTCCCAGCAGTGTCACCTCTCTAATCATCACCAGACCCCTCCATTACTGTATAATGTCCCAGCAGTGTCACCTCTCTAATCATCACCAGACCCTCCATTACTGTATAATGTCCCAGCAGTGTCACCTCTCCAGTCATCACAAGACCTCTCCATTACTGCATAATGTCCCAGCAGTGTCACCTCTCTAATCATAACCAGACCCTTCCATTACTGTATAATGTCCCAGCAGTGTCACCTCTCCAGTAATCACCAGACCCCTTCATTACTGTATAATGTCCCAGCAGTGTCACCTCTCTAATCATCACCAGACCACTCAATTACTGTATAATGTCCCAGCAGTGTCACCTCTCTAATCATCACCAGACCCCTCCATTACTGTATAATGTCCCAGCAGTGTCACCTCTCTAATCATCACCAGACCCCTCCATTACTGTATAATGTCCCAGCAGTGTCACCGCTCCAGTCATCACCAGACCCCTCCATTACTGTATAATGTCCCAGCAGTGTCACCTCTCCAATCATCACCAGACCCCTCCATTACTGTATAATGTCCCAGCAGTGTCACCTCTCCAGTCATCACCAGAACCCTCCATTACTGTATAATGTCCTAGCAGTGTCACCTCTCTAATCACCAGACCCCTCCATTACTGTATAATGTCCCAGCAGTGTCACATCTCTAATCATCACCAGACACCTCCATTACTGTATAATGTCATCACCAGACCCCTCCATTACTGTATAATGTCCCAGCAGTGTCACCTCTCTAATCATCACCAGACCCCTTCATTACTATATGTCCCAGCAGTGTCACCTCTCCAGTCATCACCAGACCCCTCCATTACTGTATAATGTCCCAGCATTGTCACCTCTCCAGTCATCACCAGACCCCTCCATTACTGTATAATGTCCCAGCAGTGTCACCTCTCCAGTCATCACCAGACCCCTCCATTACTGCATAATGTCCCAGCAGTGTCACCTCTCTAATCATAACCAGACCCTTCCATTACTGTATAATGTCCCAGCAGGGTCACCTCTCCAGTCATCACCAGACCCCTCCATTACTGTATAATGTCCCAGCAGTGTCACCTCTCCAGTCATCACCAGACCCCTCCATTACTGTATAATGTCCCAGCAGTGTCACCTCTCTAATCATCACCAGACCCCTTCATTACTATATGTCCCAGCAGTGTCACCTCTCCAGTCATCACCAGACCCCTCCATTACTGTATAATGTCCCAGCATTGTCACCTCTCCAGTCACCACCAGACCCCTCCATTACTGTATAATGTCCTAGCAGTGTCACCTCTCTAATCACCAGACCCCTCCATTACTGTATAATGTCCCAGCAGTGTCACATCTCTAATCATCACCAGACACCTCCATTACTGTATAATGTCATCACCAGACCCCTCCATTACTGTATAATGTCCCAGCAGTGTCACCTCTCTAATCATCACCAGACCCCTTCATTACTATATGTCCCAGCAGTGTCACCTCTCCAGTCATCACCAGACCCCTCCATTACTGTATAATGTCCCAGCATTGTCACCTCTCCAGTCATCACCAGACCCCTCCATTACTGTATAATGTCCCAGCAGGGTCACCTCTCTAATCATAACCAGACCCTTCCATTACTGTATAATGTCCCAGCAGGGTCACCTCTCCAGTCATCACCAGACCCCTCCATTACTGTATAATGTCCCAGCAGTGTCACCTCTCCAGTCATCACCAGACCCCTCCATTACTGCATAATGTCCCAGCAGTGTCACCTCTCTAATCATAACCAGACCCTTCCATTACTGTATAATGTCCCAGCAGGGTCACCTCTCCAGTCATCACCAGACCCCTCCATTACTGTATAATGTCCCAGCAGTGTCACCTCTCCAGTCATCACCAGACCCCTCCATTACTGTATAATGTCCCAGCAGTGTCACCTCTCTAATCATCACCAGACCCCTTCATTACTATATGTCCCAGCAGTGTCACCTCTCCAGTCATCACCAGACCCCTCCATTACTGTATAATGTCCCAGCATTGTCACCTCTCCAGTCACCACCAGACCCCTCCATTACTGTATAATGTCCCAGCAGTGTCACCTCTCCAGTCATCACCAGACCCCTCCATTACTGTATAATGTCCCAGCAGTGTCACCTCTCTAATCATAACCAGACCCTTCCATTACTGTATAATGTCCCAGCAGGTTCACCTCTCCAGTCATCACCAGACTCCTCCATTACTGTATAATGTCCCAGCAGTGTCACCTCTCCAGTCATCACCAGACCCCTCCATTACTGCATAATGTCCCAGCAGTGTCACCTCTCCAGTCATCACCAGACCCCTCCATTACTGTATAATGTCTCAGCAGTGTCACCTCTCTAATCATCACCAGACCCCTCCATTACTGTATAATGTCCCAGCAGTGTCACCTCTCTAATCATCACCAGACCCCTCCATTACTGTATAATGTCCCAGCAGTGTCACCTCTCCAGTCATCACCAGACCCTTCCATAACTGTATAATGTCCCAGCAGTGTCACCTCTCATCATCAGACCCCTCCATTACTGTATAATGTCCCAGCAGTGTCACCTCTCCAGTCATCACCAGACCCCTCCATTACTGTATAATGTCTCAGCAGTATCACCTCTCTAATCATCACCAGACCCCTCCATTACTGTATAATGTCCCAGCAGTGTCACCTCTCCAGTCATCACCAGACCCCTCCATTACTGTATAATGTCCCAGCAGTGTCACCTCTCTAATCATCACCAGACCCCTCCATTACTGTATAATGTCCCAGCAGTGTCACCTCTCCAGTCATCACCAGACCCCTCCATTACTGTATAATGTCCCAGCAGTGTCACCTTTCCAGTCATCACCAGAACCCTCCATTACTGTATAATGTCCCAGCAGTGTCACCTCTCCAGTCATCACCAGACCCCTCCCTTACTGTATAATGTCCCAGCAGGGTCACCTCTCCAGTCATCACCAGACTCCTCCATTACTGTATAATGTCCCAGCAGTGTCACCTCTCTAATCATCACCAGAACCCTCCGTTACTGTATAATGTCCCAGCAGTGTCACCTCTCCAATCATCACCAGACCCCTCCATTACTGTATAATGTCCCAGCAGTGTCACCTCTCCAGTCATCACCAGACCCCTCCATTACTGTATAATGTCCCAGCAGTGTCACCTCTCCAATCATCACCAGACCCCTCCATTACAGTATAATGTCCCAGCAGTGTCATCTCTCCAGTCATCACCAGACCCCTCCATTACTGTATAATGTCCCAGCAGTGTCACCTCTCTAATCATCACCAGACCCCTCCATTACTGTATAATGTCCCAGCAGTGTCACCTCTCCAGACATCACCAGACCCCTCCATTACTATATAATGTCCCAGCAGTGTCACCTCTCCAGTCATCACCAGACCCCTCCATTACTGTATAATGTCCAGCAGTGTCACCTCTCCAGTCATCACCAGACCCCTCCATTACTGTATAATGTCCCAGCAGTGTCACCTCTCCAGTCATCACCAGACCCCTCCATTACTATATAATGTCCCAGCAGTGTCACCTCTCTAATCATCCCCAGACCCCTCAATTACAGTATAATGTCCCAGCAGTGTCACCTCTCCAGTCATCACCAGACCCCTCCATTACAGTATAATGTCCCAGCAGTGTCACCTCTCCAGTCATCACCAGACCCCTCCATTACTGTATAATGTCCAGCAGGTTCACCTCTCCAGTCATCACCAGACTCCTCCATTACTGTATAATGTCCCAGCAGTGTCACCTCTCCAGTCATCACCAGACCCCTCCATTACTGCATAATGTCCCAGCAGTGTCACCTCTCCAGTCATCACCAGACCCCTCCATTACTGTATAATGTCCCAGCAGTGTCACCTCTCTAATCACCACCAGACCCCTCCATTACTGTATAATGTCCCAGCAGTGTCACCTCTCATCATCAGACCCCTCCATTACTGTATAATGTCCCAGCAGTGTCACCTCTTCAGTCATCACCAGACCCTTCCATTACTGTATAATGTCCCAGCAGTGACACCTCTCTAATCATCACCAGACCCCTCCATTACTGTATAATGTCCCAGCAGTGTCACCTCTCCAGTCATCACCAGAGCCTTCCATAACTGTATAATGTTACAGCAGTGTCACCTCTCATCATCAGACCCCTCCATTACTGTATAATGTCCCAGCAGTGTCAACTCTCCAGTCATCACCAGACCCCTCCATTACTGTATAACGTCTCAGCAGTGTCACCTCTCTAATCATCACCAGACCCCTCCATTACTGTATAATGTCCCAGCAGTGTCACCTCTCTAATCATCACCAGACCCCTCCATTACTGTATAATGTCCCAGCAGTGTCACCTCTCCAGTCATCACCAGACCCCTCCATTACTGTATAATGTCCCAGCAGTGTCACCTCTCCAGTCATCACCAGACCCCTCCATTACTGTATAACGTCTCAGCAGTGTCACCTCTCTAATCATCACCAGACCCCTCCATTACTGTATAATGTCCCAGCAGGGTCACCTCTCTAATCATCACCAGACCCCTCCATTACTGTATAATGTCCCAGCAGTGTCACCTCTCATCATCAGACCCCTCCATTACTGTATAATGTCCCAGCAGTGTCACCTCTCCAGTCATCACCAGACCCCTCCATTACTGTATAATGTCTCAGCAGTGTCACCTCTCTAATCATCACCAGACCCCTCCATTACTGCATAATGTCCCAGCAGTATCACCTCTCTAATCATCACCAGACCCCTCCATTACTGTATAATGTCCCAGCAGTGTCACCTCTCCAGTCATCACCAGACCCCTCCATTACTGTATAATGTCCCAGCAGTGTCACCTCTCTAGTCATCACCAGACCCCTCCGTTACTGTATAATGTCCCAGCAGTGTCACCTCTCTATTCATCACCAGACCCCTCCATTACTGTATAATGTCCTGCAGTGTCACCTCTCTAATCATCACCAGACCCCTCCATTACTGTATAATGTCCCAGCAGTGTCACCTCTCCAGTCATCACCAGACCCCTCCATTACTGTATAATGTCCCAGCAGTGTCACCTCTCTATTCATCACCAGACCCCTCCATTACTGTATAATGTCCTGCAGTGTCACCTCTCTAATCATCACCAGACCCCTCCATTACTGTATAATGTCCCAGCAGTGTCACCTCTCCAGTCATCACCAGACCCCTCCATTACTGTATAATGTCCCAGCAGTGTCACCTTTCCAGTCATCACCAGAACCCTCCATTACTGTATAATGTCCCAGCAGTGTCACCTCTCCAGTCATCACCAGACCCCTCCCTTACTGTATAATGTCCCAGCAGGGTCACCTCTCCAGTCATCACCAGACTCCTCCATTACTGTATAATGTCCCAGCAGTGTCACCTCCCTAATCATCACCAGAACCCTCCGTTACTGTATAATGTCCCAGCACTGTCACCTCTCCAGTCATCACCAGACCCCTCCATTACTGTATAATGTCCCAGCAGTGTCACCTCTCCAGTCATCACCAGACCTCTCCATTACTGTATAATGTCCAGCAGTGTCACCTCTCTAATCATCACCAGACCCCTCCATTACTGTATAATGTCCCAGCAGTGTCACCTCTCCAGTCATCACCAGACCCCTCCATTACTGTATAATGTCCCAGCAGTGTCACCTCTCCAGTCATCACCAGACCCCTCCATTACTGTATAATGTCTCAGCAGTATCACCTCTCTAATCATCACCAGACCCCTCCATTACTGTACAATGTCCCAGCAGTGTCACCTCTCCAGTCATCACCAGACCCCTCCATTACTGTATAATGTCCCAGCAGTGTCACCTCTCTAATCATCACCAGACCCCTCCATTACTGTATAATGTCCCAGCAGTGTCACCTCTCCAGTCATCACCAGACCCCTCCATTACTGTATAATGTCCCAGCAGTGTCACCTTTCCAGTCATCACCAGAACCCTCCATTACTGTATAATGTCCCAGCAGTGTCACCTCTCCAGTCATCACCAGACCCCTCCCTTACTGTATAATGTCCCAGCAGGGTCACCTCTCCAGTCATCACCAGACTCCTCCATTACTGTATAATGTCCCAGCAGTGTCACCTCTCTAATCATCACCAGAACCCTCCGTTACTGTATAATGTCCCAGCAGTGTCACCTCTCCAATCATCACCAGACCCCTCCATTACTGTATAATGTCCCAGCAGTGTCACCTCTCCAGTCATCACCAGACCCCTCCATTACTGTATAATGTCCCAGCAGTGTCACCTCTCCAATCATCACCAGACCCCTCCATTACAGTATAATGTCCCAGCAGTGTCATCTCTCCAGTCATCACCAGACCCCTCCATTACTGTATAATGTCCCAGCAGTGTCACCTCTCTAATCATCACCAGACCCCTCCATTACTGTATAATGTCCCAGCAGTGTCACCTCTCCAGACATCACCAGACCCCTCCATTACTATATAATGTCCCAGCAGTGTCACCTCTCCAGTCATCACCAGACCCCTCCATTACTGTATAATGTCCAGCAGTGTCACCTCTCCAGTCATCACCAGACCCCTCCATTACTGTATAATGTCCCAGCAGTGTCACCTCTCCAGTCATCACCAGACCCCTCCATTACTATATAATGTCCCAGCAGTGTCACCTCTCTAATCATCCCCAGACCCCTCAATTACAGTATAATGTCCCAGCAGTGTCACCTCTCCAGTCATCACCAGACCCCTCCATTACAGTATAATGTCCCAGCAGTGTCACCTCTCCAGTCATCACCAGACCCCTCCATTACTGTATAATGTCCAGCAGGTTCACCTCTCCAGTCATCACCAGACTCCTCCATTACTGTATAATGTCCCAGCAGTGTCACCTCTCCAGTCATCACCAGACCCCTCCATTACTGCATAATGTCCCAGCAGTGTCACCTCTCCAGTCATCACCAGACCCCTCCATTACTGTATAATGTCCCAGCAGTGTCACCTCTCTAATCATCACCAGACCCCTCCATTACTGTATAATGTCCCAGCAGTGTCACCTCTCCAGTCATCACCAGACCCTTCCATAACTGTATAATGTTACAGCAGTGTCACCTCTCATCATCAGACCCCTCCATTACTGTATAATGTCCCAGCAGTGTCACCTCTCCAGTCATCACCAGACCCCTCCATTACTGTATAATGTCTCAGCAGTGTCACCTCTCTAATCATCACCAGACCCCTCCATTACTGTATAATGTCCCAGCAGTGTCACCTCTCTAATCATCACCAGACCCCTCCATTACTGTATAATGTCCCAGCAGTGTCACCTCTCCAGTCATCACCAGACCCCTCCATTACTGTATAATGTCCCAGCAGTGTCACTTCTCCAGTCATCACCAGACCCCTCCATTACTGTATAATGTCCCAGCAGGGTCACCTCTCTAATCATCACCAGACCCCTCCATTACTGTATAATGTCCCAGCAGTGTCACCTCTCATCATCAGACCCCTCCATTACTGTATAATGTCCCAGCAGTGTCACCTCTCCAGTCATCACCAGACCCCTCCATTACTGTATAATGTCTCAGCAGTGTCACCTCTCTAATCATCACCAGACCCCTCCATTACTGCATAATGTCCCAGCAGTATCACCTCTCTAATCATCACCAGACCCCTCCATTACTGTATAATGTCCCAGCAGTGTCACCTCTCCAGTCATCTCCAGACCCTTCCATTACTGTATAATGTCCCAGCAGTGTCACCTCTCCAGTCATCACCAGACCCCTCCATTACTGTATAATGTCCCAGCAGTGTCACCTCTCTAGTCATCACCAGACCCCTCCGTTACTGTATAATGTCCCAGCAGTGTCACCTCTCTATTCATCACCAGACCCCTCCATTACTGTATAATGTCCTGCAGTGTCACCTCTCTAATCATCACCAGACCCCTCCATTACTGTATAATGTCCCAGCAGTGTCACCTCTCCAGTCATCACCAGACCCCTCCATTACTGTATAATGTCCCAGCAGTGTCACCTCTCTATTCATCACCAGACCCCTCCATTACTGTATAATGTCCTGCAGTGTCACCTCTCTAATCATCACCAGACCCCTCCATTACTGTATAATGTCCCAGCAGTGTCACCTCTCCAGTCATCACCAGACCCCTCCATTACTGTATAATGTCCCAGCAGTGTCACCTTTCCAGTCATCACCAGAACCCTCCATTACTGTATAATGTCCCAGCAGTGTCACCTCTCCAGTCATCACCAGACCCCTCCCTTACTGTATAATGTCCCAGCAGGGTCACCTCTCCAGTCATCACCAGACTCCTCCATTACTGTATAATGTCCCAGCAGTGTCACCTCCCTAATCATCACCAGAACCCTCCGTTACTGTATAATGTCCCAGCACTGTCACCTCTCCAGTCATCACCAGACCCCTCCATTACTGTATAATGTCCCAGCACTGTCACCTCTCCAGTCATCACCAGACCTCTCCATTACTGTATAATGTCCAGCAGTGTCACCTCTCTAATCATCACCAGACCCCTCCATTACTGTATAATGTCCCAGCAGTGTCACCTCTCCAGTCATCACCAGACCCCTCCATTACTGTATAATGTCCCAGCAGTGTCACCTCTCCAGTCATCACCAGACCCCTCCATTACTGTATAATGTCTCAGCAGTATCACCTCTCTAATCATCACCAGACCCCTCCATTACTGTATAATGTCCCAGCAGTGTCACCTCTCCAGTCATCACCAGACCCCTCCATTACTGTATAATGTCCCAGCAGTGTCACCTCTCTAATCATCACCAGACCCCTCCATTACTGTATAATGTCCCAGCAGTGTCACCTCTCCAGTCATCAGCAGACCCCTCCATTACTGTATAATGTCCCAGCAGTGTCACCTTTCCAGTCATCACCAGAACCCTCCATTACTGTATAATGTCCCAGCAGTGTCACCTCTCCAGTCATCACCAGACCCCTCCCTTACTGTATAATGTCCCAGCAGGGTCACCTCTCCAGTCATCACCAGACTCCTCCATTACTGTATAATGTCCCAGCAGTGTCACCTCTCTAATCATCACCAGAACCCTCCGTTACTGTATAATGTCCCAGCAGTGTCACCTCTCCAATCATCACCAGACCCCTCCATTACTGTATAATGTCCCAGCAGTGTCACCTCTCCAGTCATCACCAGACCCCTCCATTACTGTATAATGTCCCAGCAGTGTCACCTCTCCAATCATCACCAGACCCCTCCATTACAGTATAATGTCCCAGCAGTGTCATCTCTCCAGTCATCACCAGACCCCTCCATTACTGTATAATGTCCCAGCAGTGTCACCTCTCTAATCATCACCAGACCCCTCCATTACTGTATAATGTCCCAGCAGTGTCACCTCTCCAGACATCACCAGACCCCTCCATTACTATATAATGTCCCAGCAGTGTCACCTCTCCAGTCATCACCAGACCCCTCCATTACTGTATAATGTCCAGCAGTGTCACCTCTCCAGTCATCACCAGACCCCTCCATTACTGTATAATGTCCCAGCAGTGTCACCTCTCCAGTCATCACCAGACCCCTCCATTACTATATAATGTCCCAGCAGTGTCACCTCTCTAATCATCCCCAGACCCCTCAATTACAGTATAATGTCCCAGCAGTGTCACCTCTCCAGTCATCACCAGACCCCTCCATTACAGTATAATGTCCCAGCAGTGTCACCTCTCCAGTCATCACCAGACCCCTCCATTACTGTATAATGTCCAGCAGGTTCACCTCTCCAGTCATCACCAGACTCCTCCATTACTGTATAATGTCCCAGCAGTGTCACCTCTCCAGTCATCACCAGACCCCTCCATTACTGCATAATGTCCCAGCAGTGTCACCTCTCCAGTCATCACCAGACCCCTCCATTACTGTATAATGTCCCAGCAGTGTCACCTCTCTAATCACCACCAGACCCCTCCATTACTGTATAATGTCCCAGCAGTGTCACCTCTCATCATCAGACCCCTCCATTACTGTATAATGTCCCAGCAGTGTCACCTCTTCAGTCATCACCAGACCCTTCCATTACTGTATAATGTCCCAGCAGTGACACCTCTCTAATCATCACCAGACCCCTCCATTACTGTATAATGTCCCAGCAGTGTCACCTCTCCAGTCATCACCAGACCCTTCCATAACTGTATAATGTTACAGCAGTGTCACCTCTCATCATCAGACCCCTCCATTACTGTATAATGTCCCAGCAGTGTCACCTCTCCAGTCATCACCAGACCCCTCCATTACTGTATAATGTCTCAGCAGTGTCACCTCTCTAATCATCACCAGACCCCTCCATTACTGTATAATGTCCCAGCAGTGTCACCTCTCTAATCATCACCAGACCCCTCCATTACTGTATAATGTCCCAGCAGTGTCACCTCTCCAGTCATCACCAGACCCCTCCATTACTGTATAATGTCCCAGCAGTGTCACCTCTCCAGTCATCACCAGACCCCTCCATTACTGTATAATGTCCCAGCAGGGTCACCTCTCCAGTCATCACCAGACCCCTCCATTACTGTATAATGTCTCAGCAGTGTCACCTCTCTAATCATCACCAGACCCCTCCATTACTGTATAATGTCCCAGCAGTGTCACCTCTCTAATCATCACCAGACCCCTCCATTACTGTATAATGTCCCAGCAGTGTCACCTCTCCAGTCATCACCAGACCCCTCCATTACTGTATAATGTCCCAGCAGTGTCACCTCTCCAGTCATCACCAGACCCCTCCATTACTGTATAATGTCCCAGCAGGGTCACCTCTCTAATCATCACCAGACCCCTCCATTACTGTATAATGTCCCAGCAGTGTCACCTCTCATCATCAGACCCCTCCATTACTGTATAATGTCCCAGCAGTGTCACCTCTCCAGTCATCACCAGACCCCTCCATTACTGTATAATGTCTCAGCAGTGTCACCTCTCTAATCATCACCAGACCCCTCCATTACTGCATAATGTCCCAGCAGTATCACCTCTCTAATCATCACCAGACCCCTCCATTACTGTATAATGTCCCAGCAGTGTCACCTCTCCAGTCATCACCAGACCCCTCCATTACTGTATAATGTCCCAGCAGTGTCACCTCTCTAGTCATCACCAGACCCCTCCGTTACTGTATAATGTCCCAGCAGTGTCACCTCTCTATTCATCACCAGACCCCTCCATTACTGTATAATGTCCTGCAGTGTCACCTCTCTAATCATCACCAGACCCCTCCATTACTGTATAATGTCCCAGCAGTGTCACCTCTCCAGTCATCACCAGACCCCTCCATTACTGTATAATGTCCCAGCAGTGTCACCTCTCTATTCATCACCAGACCCCTCCATTACTGTATAATGTCCTGCAGTGTCACCTCTCTAATCATCACCAGACCCCTCCATTACTGTATAATGTCCCAGCAGTGTCACCTCTCCAGTCATCACCAGACCCCTCCATTACTGTATAATGTCCCAGCAGTGTCACCTTTCCAGTCATCACCAGAACCCTCCATTACTGTATAATGTCCCAGCAGTGTCACCTCTCCAGTCATCACCAGACCCCTCCCTTACTGTATAATGTCCCAGCAGGGTCACCTCTCCAGTCATCACCAGACTCCTCCATTACTGTATAATGTCCCAGCAGTGTCACCTCCCTAATCATCACCAGAACCCTCCGTTACTGTATAATGTCCCAGCACTGTCACCTCTCCAGTCATCACCAGACCCCTCCATTACTGTATAATGTCCCAGCAGTGTCACCTCTCCAGTCATCACCAGACCTCTCCATTACTGTATAATGTCCAGCAGTGTCACCTCTCTAATCATCACCAGACCCCTCCATTACTGTATAATGTCCCAGCAGTGTCACCTCTCCAGTCATCACCAGACCCCTCCATTACTGTATAATGTCCCAGCAGTGTCACCTCTCCAGTCATCACCAGACCCCTCCATTAATGTATAATGTCCAGCAGTGTCACCTCTCCAGTCATCACCAGACCCCCCATTACTGTATAATATCCAGCAGAGTCACCTCTCCAGTCATCACCAGACCCCTCCATTACTGTATAATGTCCCAGCAGGGTCACCTCTCCAGTCATCACCAGACCCCTCCATGACTGTATAATGTCACAGCAGTGTCACCTCCCAGACATCACCAGACCCCTCCATAACTGTATAATGTCCCAGCAGTGTCACCTCTCTAATCATCACCAGAACCCTCCATTACTGTATAATGTCCAAGCAGTGTCACCTCTCATCACCAGACCCCTTCATTACTGTATAATGTCCCAGCAGTGTCACCTCTCCAGTCATCACCAGACCCCTCCATGACTGTATAATGTCACAGCAGTGTCACCTCCCAGACATCACCAGACCCCTCCATGACTGTATAATGTCCCAGCAGTGTCACCTCTCTAATCATCACCAGAACCCTCCATTACTGTATAATGTCCAAGCAGTGTCACCTCTCATCACCAGACCCCTTCATTACTGTATAATGTCCCAGCAGTGTCACCTCTCCAGTCATCACCAGACCCCTCCATTACTATATAATGTCCCAGCAGTGTCACCTCTCCAGTCATCACCAGACCCCTCCATTACTGTATAATGTCCCAGCAGTGTCACCTCTCTAATCATCACCAGACCCCTCCATTACTGTATAATGTACCAGCAGTGTCACCTCTCTAATCATCACCAGACCCCTCCATTACTGTATAATGTCCCAGCAGTGTCACCTCTCTAATCATCACCAGACCCCTCCATTACTGTATAATGTCCCAGCAGTGTCACCTCTCTAATCATCACCAGACCCCTCCATTACTGTATAATGTCCCAGCAGTGTCACCTCTCTAATCATCACCAGACCCTCCATTACTGTATAATGTCCCAGCAGTGTCACCTCTCCAGTCATCACAAGACCTCTCCATTACTGCATAATGTCCCAGCAGTGTCACCGCTCTAATCATAACCAGACCCTTCCATTACTGTATAATGTCCAGCAGTGTCACCTCTCCAGTCATCACCAGACCCCCTCCATTACTGTATAATGTCCCAGCAGTGTCACCTCTCCAGTAATCACCAGACCCCTTCATTACTGTATAATGTCCCAGCAGTGTCACCTCTCTAATCATCACCAGACCACTCAATTACTGTATAATGTCCCAGCAGTGTCACCGCTCCAGTCATCACCAGACCCCCCCATTACTGTATAATGTCCAGCAGTGTCACCTCCCAGTCATCACCAGACCCCTCCATGACTGTATAATGTCCCAGCAGGGTCAACTCTCCAGTCATCACCAGACCCCTCCATTACTGTATAATGTCCCAGCAGTGTCACCTCCCAGTCATCACCAGACCCCTCCATGACTGTATAATGTCCCAGCAGTGTCACCTCTCCAGTCATCACCAGACCCCTCCATTACTATATAATGTCCCAGCAGTGTCACCTCTCTAATCATCACCAGACCCCTCCATTACTGTATAATGTCCCAGCAGTGTCACATCTCTAATCATCACCAG
This sequence comes from Hyla sarda, assembly GCF_029499605.1. Taxonomy (NCBI): domain Eukaryota; kingdom Metazoa; phylum Chordata; class Amphibia; order Anura; family Hylidae; genus Hyla; species Hyla sarda. The sequence goes on from NW_026610530.1 coordinate 217,009, forward strand.
ACCCCTCCATTACTGTATAATGTCCCAGCAGTGTCACCTCTCCAATCATCACCAGACCCCTCCATTACTGTATAATGTCCCAGCATTGTCACCTCTCCAGTCATCACCAGACCCCTCCATTACTGTATAATGTCCAAGCAGTGTCACCTCTCATCACCAGACCCCTTCATTACTGTATAATGTCCCAGCAGTGTCACCTCTCCAGTCATCACCAGACCCCTCCATTACTATATAATGTCCCAGCAGTGTCACCTCTCCAGTCATCACCAGACCCCTCCATTACTGTATAATGTCCCAGCAGTGTCACCTCTCTAATCATCACCAGACCCCTCCATTACTGTATAATGTACCAGCAGTGTCACCTCTCTAATCATCACCAGACCCCTCCATTACTGTATAATGTCCCAGCAGTGTCACCTCTCTAATCATCACCAGACCCCTCCATTACTGTATAATGTCCCAGCAGTGTCACCTCTCTAATCATCACCAGACCCCTCCATTACTGTATAATGTCCCAGCAGTGTCACCTCTCTAATCATCACCAGACCCTCCATTACTGTATAATGTCCCAGCAGTGTCACCTCTCCAGTCATCACAAGACCTCTCCATTACTGCATAATGTCCCAGCAGTGTCACCGCTCTAATCATAACCAGACCCTTCCATTACTGTATAATGTCCAGCAGTGTCACCTCTCCAGTCATCACCAGACCCCCTCCATTACTGTATAATGTCCCAGCAGTGTCACCTCTCCAGTAATCACCAGACCCCTTCATTACTGTATAATGTCCCAGCAGTGTCACCTCTCTAATCATCACCAGACCACTCAATTACTGTATAATGTCCCAGCAGTGTCACCGCTCCAGTCATCACCAGACCCCCCCATTACTGTATAATGTCCAGCAGTGTCACCTCCCAGTCATCACCAGACCCCTCCATGACTGTATAATGTCCCAGCAGTGTCACCTCTCCAGTCATCACCAGACCCCTCCATTACTATATAATGTCCCAGCAGTGTCACCTCTCTAATCATCACCAGACCCCTCCATTACTGTATAATGTCCCAGCAGTGTCACATCTCTAATCATCACCAGACCCCTCCATTACTGTATAATGTCCCAGCAGTGTCACCTCTCCAATCATCACCAGACCCCTCCATTACTGTATAATGTCCCAGCATTGTCACCTCTCCAGTCATCACCAGACCCCTCCATTACTGTATAATGTCCCAGCAGGGTCACCTCTCTAATCATAACCAGACCCTTCCATTACTGTATAATGTCCCAGCAGGGTCACCTCTCCAGTCATCACCAGACCCCTCCATTACTGCATAATGTCCCAGCAGTGTCACCTCTCTAATCATCACCAGACCCCTCCATTACTGTATAATGTCCCAGCAGTGTCACCTCTGTAATCATCACCAGACCCCTTCATTACTATATGTCCCAGCAGTGTCACCTCTCCAGTCATCACCAGACCCCTCCATTACTGTATAATGTCCCAGCATTGTCACCTCTCCAGTCACCACCAGACCCCTCCATTACTGTATAATGTCCCAGCAGTGTCACCTCTCTAATCATCACCAGACCCCTCCATTACTGTATAATGTCCCAGCAGTGTCACCTCTCTAATCATCACCAGACCCCTCCAATACTGTATAATGTCCCAGCAGTGTCACATCTCTAATCATCACCAGACCCCTCCATTACTGTATAATGTCCCAGCAGTGTCACCTCTCTAATCATCACCAGACCCCTCCATTACTGTATAATGTCCAAGCAGTGTCACCTCTCATCACCAGACCCCTCCATTACTGTATAATGTCCCAGCAGTGTCACATCTCTAATCATCACCAGACCCCTCCATTACTGTATAATGTCCCAGCAGTGTCACCTCTAGAGTCATCACCAGACCCCTCCATTACTGTATAATGTCCCAGCAGTGTCACCTCTCTAATCACCACCAGACCCCTCCATTACTGTATAATGTCCCAGCAGTGTCACCTCTCATCATCAGACCCCTCCATTACTGTATAATGTCCCAGCAGTGTCACCTCTTCAGTCATCACCAGACCCTTCCATTACTGTAATATGTCCCAGCAGTGACACCTCTCTAATCATCACCAGACCCCTCCATTACTGTATAATGTCCCAGCAGTGTCACCTCTCCAGTCATCACCAGACCCTTCCATAACTGTATAATGTCCCAGCAGTGTCACCTCTCATCATCAGACCCCTCCATTACTGTATAATGTCCCAGCAGTGTCACTTCTCCAGTCATCACCAGACCCCTCCATTACTGTATAATGTCCCAGCAGTGTCACCTTTCCAGTCATCACCAGAACCCTCCCTTACTGTATAATGTCCCAGCAGGGTCACCTCTCCAGTCATCACCAGACCCCTCCATTACTGTATAATGTCTCAGCAGTGTCACCTCTCTAATCATCACCAGACCCCTCCATTACTGTATAATGTCCCAGCAGTGTCACCTCTCTAATCATCACCAGACCCCTCCATTACTGTATAATGTCCCAGCAGTGTCACCTCTCCAGTCATCACCAGACCCTTCCATAACTGTATAATGTCCCAGCAGTTACACCTCTCATCATCAGACCCCTCCATTACTGTATAATGTCCCAGCAGTGTCACCTCTCCAGTCATCACCAGACCCCTCCATTACTGTATAATGTCCCAGCAGTGTCACCTCTCTAATCATCACCAGACCCCTCCATTACTGCATAATGTCCCAGCAGTATCACCTCTCTAATCATCACCAGACCCCTCCATTACTGTATAATGTCCCAGCAGTGTCACCTCTCCAGTCATCACCAGACCCCTCCATTACTGTATAATGTCCCAGCAGTGTCACCTCTCTAATCATCACCAGACCCCTCCATTACTGTATAATGTCCCAGCAGTGTCACCTCTCCAGTCATCACCAGACCCCTCCATTACTGTATAATGTCCCAGCAGTGTCACCTTTCCAGTCATCACCAGAACCCTCCATTACTGTATAATGTCCCAGCAGTGTCACCTCTCCAGTCATCAGACCCCTCCCTTACTGTATAATGTCCCAGCAGGGTCACCTCTCCAGTCATCACCAGACTCCTCCATTACTGTATAATGTCCCAGCAGTGTCACCTCCCTAATCCTCACCAGAACCCTCCATTACTGTATAATGTCCCAGCAGTGTCACCTCTCCAATCATCACCAGACCCATCCATTACTGTATAATGTCCCAGCAGTGTCACCTCTCCAGTCATCACCAGACCCCTCCATTACTGTATAATGTCCCAGCAGTGTCACCTCTCTAATCATCACCAGACCCCTCCATTACAGTATAATGTCCCAGCAGTGTCACCTCTCCAGTCATCACCAGACCCCTCCATTACTGTATAATGTCCCAGCAGTGTCACCTCTCCAGTCATCACCAGATCCCTCCATTACTGTATAATGTCCCAGCAGTGTCACCTCTCTAATCATCACCAGACCCCTCCATTACTGTATAATGTCCCAGCAGTGTCACCTCTCCAGTCATCACCAGACCCCTCCATTACTGTATAATGTCCCAGCAGTGTCACCTCTCCAGACATCACCAGACCCCTCCATTACTATATAATGTCCCAGCAGTGTCACCTCTCCAGTCATCACCAGACCCCTCCATTACTGTATAATGTCCAGCAGTGTCACCTCTCCAGTCATCACCAGACCCCTCCATTACTGTATAATGTCCCAGCAGTGTCACCTCTCCAGTCATCACAAGACCCCTCCATTACTGTATAATGTCCCAGCAGTGTCACCTCTCCAATCATCACCAGACCCCTCCATTACTGTATAATGTCCCAGCAGTGTCACCTCTCCAGTCATCACCAGACCCCTCCATTACTGTATAATGTCCAGCAGTGTCACCTCTCTAATCATCACCAGACCCCTCCATTACTGTATAATGTCCCAGCAGTGTCACCTCTCCAGTCATCACCAGACCCCTCCATTACTGTATAATATCCAGCAGAGTCACCTCTCCAGTCATCACCAGACCCCTCCATTACTGTATAATATCCAGCAGAGTCACCTCTCCAGTCATCACCAGACCCCTCCATTACTGTATAATGTCCCAGCAGTGTCACCTCTCCAGTCATCACCAGACTCCTCCATTACTGTATAATGTCCCAGCAGTGTCACCTCTCTAATCATCACCAGAACCCTCCGTTACTGTATAATGTCCCAGCAGTGTCACCTCTCCAATCATCACCAGACCCCTCCATTACTGTATAATGTCCCAGCAGTGTCACCTCTCCAGTCATCACCAGACCCCTCCATTACTGTATAATGTCCCAGCAGGGTCACCTCTCCAGTCATCACCTGACCCCTCCATTACTGTATAAAGTCCCAGCAGTGTCACCTCTCCAGTCATCACCAGACCCCTCCATTACTATATAATGTCCCAGCAGTGTCACCTCTCCAGTCATCACCAGACCCCTCCATTACTGTATAATATCCCAGCAGTGTCACCTCTCCAGTCATCACCGGACCCCTCCATTACTGTATAATGTCCCAGCAGTGTCACCTCTCCAGTCATCACCAGACCCCTCCATTACTGTATAATGTCCCAGCAGTGTCACCTCTCCAGTCATCACCAGACCCCTCCATTACTGTATAATGTCCCAGCAGTGTCACCTCTCCAGTCATCACCAGACCCCTCCATTACTGTAATGTCCCAGCAGTGTCACCTCTCCAGTCATCACCAGACCCCTCCATTACTGTATAATATCCCAGCAGTGTCACCTCTCTAATCCTAACCAGACCCCTCCATTACTGTATAATGTCCCAGCAGTTTTACCTCTCTAATCATCACCAGACCCCTCCATTACTGTATTATGTCCCAGCAGTGTCACCTCTCTAATCATCACCAGACCCCTCCATTACCGTATAATGTCCCAGCAGTGTCACCTCTCCAGTCATCACCAGACCCCTCCATTACTGTATAATGTCCCAGCAGTGTCACCTCTCTAATCATCACCAGACCCCTCCATTACTGTATAATGTCCCAGCAGTGTCACCTCTCCAGTCATAACCAGACCCCTCCATTACTGTATAATGTCCCAGCAGTGTCACCTCTCCAGTCATCACCAGACCCCTCCATTACTGTATAATGTCCAAGCAGTGTCACCTCTCCAGTCATCACCAGACCCCTCCATTACTGTATAATGTCCCAGCAGTGTCACCTCTCCAGTCATCACCAGACCCCTCCATTACTATATAATGTCCCAGCAGTGTCACCTCTCCAGTCATCACCAGACCCCTCCATTACTGTATAATGTCCCAGCAGTGTCACCTCTCCAGTCATCACCAGACCCCTCCATTACTATATAATGTCCCAGCAGTGTCACCTCTCTAATCATCACCAGACCCCTCCATTACTGCACAATGTTCCAGCAGTGTCACCTCTCTAATCATCACCAGACCCCTCCATTACTGTATAATGTCCCAGCAGTGTCACCTCTCCAGTCATCACCAGACCCCTTCATTACTGTATAATGTCCCAGCAGTGTCACCTCTCCAGTCATCACCAGACCCCTCCATTACTGTATAATGTCCCAGCAGTGTCACCTCTCCAATCATCACCAGAACTCTCCATTACGGTATAATGTCCCAGCAGTGTCACCTCTCCAGTCATCACCAGACCCCTCCATTACTGTATAATGTCCCAGCAATGTCACCTCTCCAGTCATCACCAGACCCCTCCATTACTGTATAATGTCCAGCAGTGTCACCTTTATAATCATCACCAGACCTCTCCATTACTGTATAATGTCCCAGCAGGGTCACCTCTCTAATCATCACCAGACCCCTCCATTACTGTATAATGTCCCAGCAGTGTCACCTCTCCAGTCATCACCAGACCCCTCTATTACTGTATAATGTCCCAGCAGTGTCACCTCTCTAATCATCACCAGACCCCTCCATTACTGTATAATGTCCCAGCAGTGTCACCTCTCTAATCATCACCAGACCCCTCCATTACTGTATAATGTCCCAGCAGTGTCACCTCTCCAGTCATCACCAGACCCCTCCATTACTGTATAATGTCCCAGCAGTGTCACCTCTCCAGTCATCACCAGACCCCTCCATTACTGTATAATGTCCCAGCAGTGTCACCTCTCCAGTCATCACCAGACCCCTCCATTACTGTATAATGTCCCAGCAGGGTCACCTCTCCAGTCATCACCAGACCACTCCATTACTGTATAATGTCCCAGCAGTGTCACCTCTCCAGTCATCACCAGACCCCTCCATTACTGTATAATGTCCCAGCAGTGTCACCTCTCTAATCATCACCAGACCCCTCCATTACTGTATAATGTCCCAGCAGTGTCACCTCTCCAGTCATCACCAGACCCCTCCATTACTGTATAATGTCCCAGCAGTGTCACCTCTCTAATCATCACCAGACCCCTCCATTACTGTATAATGTCCCAGCAGTGTCACCTCTCTAGTCAGCAGCTCAGTGATCCTGTGGATGAGTTCTAGGATCTTCTCCTCATGTATCAGTGAGTGAGGTGGAGGCTCCATGATGGGGCCCCGGGCCCTGCTCCGTCCTCCTGACTCATGGAGATGGCTGCTGGGGGCCACACACTCCCCCCATGTCTTCTTCACTATGGTGTAATCCTGTGTATGGAGAGAGACAATGAGGGGACTGACCCCAGTATTCCTTTCCCACTACAAAGAGGAGATTGTGCCCCCTGTATAGAGCTCTAGTGAGCACATCTGGAATACTGGGGTCAGTTCTGGAGACCTCACCTACAAAGAGACATCCAGAACATAGAGCGGGGCCAAAGATGGGGGACAACAATGGTGGAAATGTAGATGGGGCCAACAATGGTGGAAATGTAGATGAGGACAACAATGGTGGAAATGTAGATGAGGACAACAATGGTGGAAATGTAGATGGGGGGACAACAATGGAGGAAATGTAGATGAGAACAACAATGGTGGAAATGTAGATGGGGACAACAATGGTGGAAATGTAGATGGGGGGACAACAATGGTGGAAATGTAGATGGGGACAACAATGGTGGAAATATAGATGGGGGGACAACAATGGAGGAAATGTAGATGAGGACAACAATGGTGGAAATGTAGATGGAGGACAACAATGGTGGAAATGTAGATGGGACAAAAATGGTGGAAACGTAGATGGGGTCAACAATGGTGGAAATGTACATGGGGGGACAACAATGGTGGAAACGTAGATGGAGACAACAATAATGGAAATGTAGATGGGGACAACAATGGTGGGAATGTAGATGGGGGACAACAATGGTGGGAATGTAGATGGGGACAACAATGGTGGGAATGTAGATGGGGACAACAATGGTGGGAATGTAGATGGGGACAACAATGGTGGGAATGTAGATGGGGGACAACAATGGTGGAAATGTAGATGGGGGACAACAATGGTGGAAATGTAGATGGGGGGACAACAATGGTGGAAATGTAGATGGGGGACAACAATGGTGGAAATGTAGACGGGGACAACAATGGTGGAAATGTAGATGGGGCGACAACAATGGTGGAAATGTAGATGGAGACAATGGTGGAAATGTAGACGAAGACAACAATGGTGGAAATGTAGATGGGGGACAACAATGGTGGAAATGTAGATGGGGGGACAACAATGGTGGAAATGTAGATGGAGACAACAATGGTGGAAATATAGATGGGTGACAACAATGGTGGAAATGTAGATGGGTCACCTCACCTCTCCGGTCAGCAGGTGGAGGATCTCCAAGGTGAAGTGTAATATTCTCTTAGTCGTCTCATTCCTGTCCTTGTCCATCATTAAGGGGAAGAGGAGACAACTGGATTAGCTGGAGGAGAAGAGGAGGAGCCTGAATTACAGAACTAGAACCAATTTAAAAAACCCCCTCCTCATGTTATCTCCTTACTACTGGGGTGACACACTGTAACAAACCTCCTCCTCATGTTATCTCCTTACTACTGGGGTGACACACTGTAACAAACCTCCTCCTCATGTAATCTCCTTACTACTGGGGTGACACACTGTAACAAACCTCCTCCTCATGTAATCTCCTTACTACTGAGGTGACACACTGTAACAAACCTTCTCCTCATGTAATCTCCTTACTACTGGGGTGAAACACTGTAACAAACCTCCTCCTCATGTAATCTCCTCACTACTGGGGTGACACACTGTAACAAACCTCCTCCTCATGTAATCTCCTTACTACTGGGGTGACACACTGTAACAAACCTCCTCCTCATGTAATCTCCTTACTATTGGGGTGACGCACTGTAACAATCCTCCTCCTCATGTAATCTCCTTACTACTGGGGTGACACACTGTAACAAACCTCCTCCTCATGTAATCTCCTTATTACTGGGGTGACACACTGTAACAAACCTCCTCCTCATGTAATCTCCTTACTACTGGGGTGACACACTGTAACAAACCTCCTCCTCATATAATCTCCTTGCTACTGGGGTGACACACTGTAACAAACCTCCTCCTCATGTAATCACCTTACTACTGGGGTGACACACTGTAACAAACCTCCTCCTCATGTAATCTCCTTATTACTGGGGTGACACACTGTAACAAACCTCCTTCTCATGTAATCTCCTTACTACTGGGGTGACACACTGTAACAAACCTCCTCCTCATGTAATCTCCTTACTACTGGGGTGACACACTGTAACAAACCTCCTCCTCATGTAATCTCCTTACTACTGGGGTGACACACTGTAACAATCCTCCTCCTCATGTAATCTCCTTACTACTGGGGTGACACACTGTAACAAACCTCCTCCTCATGTAATCTCCTTACTACTGGGGTGACACACTGTAACAAACCTCCTCCTCATGTAATCTCCTTACTACTGGGGTGACACACTGTAACAAACCTTCTCCTCATGTAATCTCCTTACTATTGGGGTGACACACTGTAACAAACCTCCTCCTCATGTAATCTCACTACTGGGGAGACACACTGTAACAAACCTCCTCCTCATGTAATCTGCTTATTACTGGGGTGACACACTGTAACAAACCTCCTCCTCATGTAATCTCCTTCCTACTGGGGAGACACACTGTAACAAACCTCCTCCTCATGTAATCTCCTTACTACTGGGGGGACACACTGTAACAAACCTCCTCCCCATGTAATCTCCTTACTACTGGGGTGACACACTGTAACAAACCTTCTCCTCATGTAATCTCCTTACTACTGGGGTGACACACTGTAACAAACCTCCTCCTCATGTAATCTCCTCACTACTGGGGAGACACACTGTAACAAACCTCCTCCTCATGTAATCTCCTTACTACTGGGGTGACACACTGTAACAAACCTCCTCCTCATGTAATCTCCTCACTACTGGGGTGACACACTGTAACAAACCTTCTCCTCATGTAATCTCCTCACTACTGGGGTGACACACTGTAACAAACCTCCTCCTCATGTAATCTCCTCACTACTGGGGAGACACACTGTAACAAACCTCCTCCTCATGTAATCTCCTTACTACTGGGGTGACACACTGTAACAAACCTCCTCCTCATGTAATCTCCTCACTACTGGGGTGACACACTGTAACAAACCTCCTCCTCATGTAATCTCCTTACTACTGGGGTGACACACTGTAACACACCCCCTTCTCATGTAATCTCCTTACTACTGGGGTGACACACTGTAACAAACCTCCTCCTCGTGTAATCCCCTTACTATTGGGGTGACACACTGTAACAAACCTCCTCCTCATGTAATCTCCTTACTACTGGGGGGACACACTGTAACAGTCCTCCTCCTCATGTAATCTCCTTACTACTGGGGTGACACACTGTAACAAACCTCCTCCTCATGTAATCTCCTTACTACTGGGGGTGACACACTGTAACAAACCTCCTCCTCATGTAATCTCCTTACTACTGGGGTGACACACTGTAACAAACCTCCTCCCCATGTAATCTCCTTACTACTGGGGTGACACACTGTAACAAACCTCCTCCTCATGTAATCTCCTCACTACTGGGGAGACACACTGTAACAAACCTCCTCCTCATGGAATCTCCTTACTACTGGGGTGACACACTGTAACAAACCTCCTCCTCATGTAATCTCCTTACTACTGGGGTGACACACTGTAACAAACCTCCTCCTCATGTAATCTCCTTACTACTGGGGTGGCACACTGTAACAAACCTCCTCCTCATGTAATCTCCTCACTACTGGGGTGACACACTGTAACAAACCTCCTCCTCATGTAATCTCCTTACTACTGGGGTGACACACTGTAACAAACCTCCTCCTCATGTAATCTCCTTACTACTGAGGTGACACACTGTAACAAACCTTCTCCTCATGTAATCTCCTTACTACTGGGGTGAAACACTGTAACAAACCTCCTCCTCATGTAATCTCCTCACTACTGGGGTGACACACTGTAACAAACCTCCTCCTCATGTAATCTCCTTACTACTGGGGTGACACACTGTAACAAACCTCCTCCTCATGTAATCTCCTTACTATTGGGGTGACGCACTGTAACAATCCTCCTCCTCATGTAATCTCCTTACTACTGGGGTGACACACTGTAACAAACCTCCTCCTCATGTAATCTCCTTATTACTGGGGTGACACACTGTAACAAACCTCCTCCTCATGTAATCTCCTTACTACTGGGGTGACACACTGTAACAAACCTCCTCCTCATATAATCTCCTTGCTACTGGGGTGACACACTGTAACAAACCTCCTCCTCATGTAATCACCTTACTACTGGGGTGACACACTGTAACAAACCTCCTCCTCATGTAATCTCCTTATTACTGGGGTGACACACTGTAACAAACCTCCTTCTCATGTAATCTCCTTACTACTGGGGTGACACACTGTAACAAACCTCCTCCTCATGTAATCTCCTCACTACTGGGGTGACACACTGTAACACACCTCCTCCTCATGTAATCTCCTTACTACTGGGGTGACACACTGTAACACACCTCCTCCTCATGTAATCTCCTTACTACTGGGGGGACACACTGTAACAATCCTCCTCCTCATGTAATCTCCTTACTACTGGGGGTGACACACTGTAACAATCCTCCTCCTCATGTAATCTCCTTACTACTGGGGGTGACACACTGTAACAAACCTCCTCCTCATGTAATCTTACTACTGGGGGTGACACACTGTAACAAACCTCCTCCTCATGTAATCTCCTCACTACTGGGGTGACACACTGTAACAAACCTCCTCCTCATGTAATCTCCTCACTACTGGGGTGACACACTGTAACAAACCTCCTCCTCATGTAATCTCCTTACTACTGGGGTGACACACTGTAACAAACCTCCTCCTCATGTAATCTCCTTACTACTGAGGTGACACACTGTAACAAACCTTCTCCTCATGTAATCTCCTTACTACTGGGGTGAAACACTGTAACAAACCTCCTCCTCATGTAATCTCCTCACTACTGGGGTGACACACTGTAACAAACCTCCTCCTCATGTAATCTCCTTACTATTGGGGTGACGCACTGTAACAATCCTCCTCCTCATGTAATCTCCTTACTACTGGGGTGACACACTGTAACAAACCTCCTCCTCATGTAATCTCCTTACTACTGGGGTGACACACTGTAACAAACCTCCTCCTCATGTAATCTCCTTACTACTGGGGTGACACACTGTAACAAACCTCCTCCTCATATAATCTCCTTACTACTGGGGTGACACACTGTAACAAACCTCCTCCTCATATAATCTCCTTGCTACTGGGGTGACACACTGTAACAAACCTCCTCCTCATGTAATCACCTTACTACTGGGGTGACACACTGTAACAAACCTCCTCCTCATGTAATCTCCTTATTACTGGGGTGACACACTGTAACAAACCTCCTTCTCATGTAATCTCCTTACTACTGGGGTGACACACTGTAACAAACCTCCTCCTCATGTAATCTCCTTACTACTGGGGTGACACACTGTAACAAACCTCCTCCTCATGTAATCTCCTTACTACTGGGGTGACACACTGTAACAATCCTCCTCCTCATGTAATCTCCTTACTACTGGGGTGACACACTGTAACAAACCTCCTCCTCATGTAATCTCCTTACTACTGGGGTGACACACTGTAACAAACCTCCTCCTCATGTAATCTCCTTACTACTGGGGTGACACACTGTAACAAACCTCCTCCTCATGTAATCTCCTTACTACTGGGGTGACACACTGTAACAAACCTTCTCCTCATGTAATCTCCTTACTACTGGGGTGACACACTGTAACAAACCTCCTCCTCATGTAATCTCACTACTGGGGAGACACACTGTAACAAACCTCCTCCTCATGTAATCTGCTTATTACTGGGGTGACACACTGTAACAAACCTCCTCCTCATGTAATCTCCTTCCTACTGGGGAGACACACTGTAACAAACCTCCTCCTCATGTAATCTCCTTACTACTGGGGGGACACACTGTAACAAACCTCCTCCCCATGTAATCTCCTCACTACTGGGGTGACACACTGTAACAAACCTTCTCCTCATGTAATCTCCTTACTACTGGGGTGACACACTGTAACAAACCTCCTCCTCATGTAATCTCCTCACTACTGGGGAGACACACTGTAACAAACCTCCTCCTCATGTAATCTCCTTACTACTGGGGTGACACACTGTAACAAACCTCCTCCTCATGTAATCTCCTCACAACTGGGGTGACACACTGTAACAAACCTCCTCCTCATGTAATCTCCTTACTACTGGGGTGACACACTGTAACAAACCTCCTCCTCGTGTAATCCCCTTACTATTGGGGTGACACACTGTAACAAACCTCCTCCTCATGTAATCTCCTTACTACTGGGGGGACACACTGTAACAATCCTCCTCCTCCTCATGTAATCTCCTTACTACTGGGGTGACACACTGTAACAAACCTCCTCCTCATGTAAACTCCTTACTACTGGGGGTGACACACTGTAACAAACCTCCTCCTCATGTAATCTCCTTACTACTGGGGTGACACACTGTAACAAACCTCCTCCCCATGTAATCTCCTTACTACTGGGGTGACACACTGTAACAAACCTTCTCCTCATGTAATCTCCTTACTACTGGGGTGACACACTGTAACAAACCTCCTCCTCATGTAATCTCCTCACTGCTGGGGAGACACACTGTAACAAACCTCCTCCTCATGGAATCTCCTTACTACTGGGGTGACACACTGTAACAAACCTCCTCCTCATGTAATCTCCTTACTACTGGGGTGACACACTGTAACAAACCTCCTCCTCATGTAATCTCCTTACTACTGGGGTGGCACACTGTAACAAACCTCCTCCTCATGTAATCTCCTCACTACTGGGGTGACACACTGTAACAAACCTCCTCCTCATGTAATCTCCTTACTACTGGGGTGACACACTGTAACAAACCTCCTCCTCATGTAATCTCCTTACTACTGAGGTGACACACTGTAACAAACCTTCTCCTTATGTAATCTCCTTACTACTGGGGTGAAACACTGTAACAAACCTCCTCCTCATGTAATCTCCTCACTACTGGGGTGACACACTGTAACAAACCTCCTCCTCATGTAATCTCCTTACTACTGGGGTGACGCACTGTAACAATCCTCCTCCTCATGTAATCTCCTTACTACTGGGGTGACGCACTGTAACAAACCTCCTCCTCATGTAATCTCCTTACTACTGGGGTGACACACTGTAACAAACCTCCTCCTCATGTAATCTCCTTACTACTGGGGTGACACACTGTAACAAACCTCCTCCTCATGTAATCTCCTTACTACTGGGGTGACACACTGTAACAATCCTCCTCCTCATGTAATCTCCTTACTACTGGGGTGACACACTGTAACAAACCTCCTCCTCATGTAATCTCCTTACTACTGGGGTGACACACTGTAACAAACCTCCTCCTCATGTAATCTCCTTACTACTGGGGTGACACACTGTAACAAACCTCCTCCTCATGTAATCTCCTTACTACTGGGGTGACACACTGTAACAAACCTCCTCCTCATGTAATCTCCTTACTACTGGGGTGACACACTGTAACAAACCTCCTCCTCATGTAATCTCCTTACTACTGGGGTGACACACTGTAACAAACCTCCTCCTCATGTAATCTCCTTACTACTGGGGTGACACACTGTAACAAACCTCCTCCTCATGTAATCTCCTTACTACTGGGGTGACACACTGTAACAAACCTCCTCCTCATGTAATCTCACTACTGGGGAGACACACTGTAACAAACCTCCTCCTCATGTAATCTGCTTATTACTGGGGTGACACACTGTAACAAACCTCCTCCTCATGTAATCTCCTCACTACTGGGGAGACACACTGTAACAAACCTCCTCCTCATGTAATCTCCTTACTACTGGGGTGACACACTGTAACAAACCTCCTCCTCATGTAATCTCCTCACTACTGGGGTGACACACTGTAACAAACCTCCTCCTCATGTAATCTCCTTACTACTGGGGTGACACACTGTAACACACCCCCTTCTCATGTAATCTCCTTACTACTGGGGTGACACACTGTAACAAACCTCCTCCTCGTGTAATCCCCTTACTATTGGGGTGACACACTGTAACAAACCTCCTCCTCATGTAATCTCCTTACTACTGGGGGGACACACTGTAACAAACCTCCTCCTCATGTAATCTCCTTACTACTGGGGTGACACACTGTAACAAACCTCCTCCCCATGTAATCTCCTTACTACTGGGGTGACACACTGTAACAAACCTCCTCCTCATGTAATCTCCTCACTACTGGGGAGACACACTGTAACAAACCTCCTCCTCATGGAATCTCCTTACTACTGGGGTGACACACTGTAACAAACCTCCTCCTCATGTAATCTCCTTACTACTGGGGTGACACACTGTAATAAACCTCCTCCTCATGTAATCTCCTTACTACTGGGGTGGCACACTGTAACAAACCTCCTCCTCATGTAATCTCCTCACTACTGGGGTGACACACTGTAACAAACCTCCTCCTCATGTAATCTCCTTACTACTGGGGTGACACACTGTAACAAACCTCCTCCTCATGTAATCTCCTTACTACTGGGGTGACACACTGTAACAAACCTTCTCCTCATGTAATCTCCTTACTACTGGGGTGACACACTGTAACAAACCTCCTCCTCATGTAATCTCCTTACTACTGGGGTGACACACTGTAACAAACCTCCTCCTCATGTAATCTCCTTACTACTGGGGTGACACACTGTAACAAACCTCCTCCTCATGTAATCTCCTCACTACTGGGGTGACACACTGTAACAAACCTCCTCCTCATGTAATCTCCTTACTACTGGGGTGACACACTGTAACAAACCTCCTCCTCATGTAATCTCCTCACTACTGGGGTGACACACTGTAACAAACCTCCTCCTCATGTAATCTCCTTACTACTGGGGTGACACACTGTAACAAACCTCCTCCTCATGTAATCTCCTTACTACTGGGGTGACACACTGTAACAAACCTCCTCCCCATGTAATCTCCTTACTACTGGGGTGACACAGTAACAAACCTCCTCCTCATGTAATCTCCTTACTACTGAGGTGACACACTGTAACAAACCTTCTCCTCATGTAATCTCCTTACTACTGGGGTGAAACACTGTAACAAACCTCCTCCTCATGTAATCTCCTCACTACTGGGGTGACACACTGTAACAAACCTCCTCCTCATGTAATCTCCTTACTACTGGGGTGACACACTGTAACAAACCTCCTCCTCATGTAATCTCCTTACTATTGGGGTGACGCACTGTAACAATCCTCCTCCTCATGTAATCTCCTTACTACTGGGGTGACACACTGTAACAAACCTCCTCCTCATGTAATCTCCTTATTACTGGGGTGACACACTGTAACAAACCTCCTCCTCATGTAATCTCCTTACTACTGGGGTGACACACTGTAACAAACCTCCTCCTCATATAATCTCCTTGCTACTGGGGTGACACACTGTAACAAACCTCCTCCTCATGTAATCACCTTACTACTGGGGTGACACACTGTAACAAACCTCCTCCTCATGTAATCTCCTTATTACTGGGGTGACACACTGTAACAAACCTCCTTCTCATGTAATCTCCTTACTACTGGGGTGACACACTGTAACAAACCTCCTCCTCATGTAATCTCCTCACTACTGGGGTGACACACTGTAACAAACCTCCTCCTCATGTAATCTCCTTACTACTGGGGTGACACACTGTAACACACCCCCTTCTCATGTAATCTCCCTACTACTGGGGGGACACACTGTAACAATCCTCCTCCTCATGTAATCTCCTTACTACTGGGGTGACACACTGTAACAAACCTCCTCCTCATGTAATCTCCTTACTACTGGGGGTGACACACTGTAACAAACCTCCTCCTCATGTAATCTCCTTACTACTGGGGTGACACACTGTAACAAACCTCCTCCCCATGTAATCTCCTTACTACTGGGGTGACACACTGTAACAAACCTTCTCCTCATGTAATCTCCTTACTACTGGGGTGACACACTGTAACAAACCTCCTCCTCATGTAATCTCCTCACTACTGGGGAGACACACTGTAACAAACCTCCTCCTCATGGAATCTCCTTACTACTGGGGTGACACACTGTAACAAACCTCCTCCTCATGTAATCTCCTTACTACTGGGGTGACACACTGTAACAAACCTCCTCCTCATGTAATCTCCTTACTACTGGGGTGACACACTGTAACAAACCTCCTCCTCATGTAATCTCCTCACTACTGGGGTGACACACTGTAACAAACCTCCTCCTCATGTAATCTCCTCACTACTGGGGTGACACACTGTAACAAACCTCCTCCTCATGTAATCTCCTTACTACTGGGGTGACACACTGTAACAAACCTCCTCCTCATGTAATCTCCTCACTACTGGGGTGACACACTGTAACAAACCTCCTCCTCATGTAATCTCCTCACTACTGGGGTGACACACTGTAACAAACCTCCTCCTCATGTAATCTCCTTACTACTGGGGTGACACACTGTAACAAACCTCCTCCTCATGTAATCTCCTCACTACTGGGGTGACACACTGTAACAAACCTCCTCCTCATGTAATCTCCTCACTACTGGGGTGACACACTGTAACAAACCTCCTCCTCATGTAATCTCCTTACTACTGGGGTGACACACTGTAACACACCCCCTTCTCATGTAATCTCCTTACTACTGGGGGGACACACTGTAACAATCCTCCTCCTCATGTAATCTCCTTACTACTGGGGGTGACACACTGTAACAAACCTCCTCCTCATGTAATCTTACTACTGGGGGTGACACACTGTAACAAACCTCCTCCTCATGTAATCTCCTCACTACTGGGGTGACACACTGTAACAAACCTCCTCCTCATGTAATCTCCTCACTACTGGGGTGACACACTGTAACAAACCTCCTCCTCATGTAATCTCCTTACTACTGGGGTGACACACTGTAACAAACCTCCTCCTCATGTAATCTCCTTACTACTGAGGTGACACACTGTAACAAACCTTCTCCTCATGTAATCTCCTCACTACTGGGGTGAAACACTGTAACAAACCTCCTCCTCATGTAATCTCCTCACTACTGGGGTGACACACTGTAACAAACCTCCTCCTCATGTAATCTCCTTACTATTGGGGTGACGCACTGTAACAATCCTCCTCCTCATGTAATCTCCTTACTACTGGGGTGACACACTGTAACAAACCTCCTCCTCATGTAATCTCCTTACTACTGGGGTGACACACTGTAACAAACCTCCTCCTCATGTAATCTCCTTACTACTGGGGTGACACACTGTAACAAACCTCCTCCTCATATAATCTCCTTACTACTGGGGTGACACACTGTAACAAACCTCCTCCTCATATAATCTCCTTGCTACTGGGGTGACACACTGTAACAAACCTCCTCCTCATGTAATCACCTTACTACTGGGGTGACACACTGTAACAAACCTCCTCCTCATGTAATCTCCTTATTACTGGGGTGACACACTGTAACAAACCTCCTTCTCATGTAATCTCCTTACTACTGGGGTGACACACTGTAACAAACCTCCTCCTCATGTAATCTCCTTACTACTGGGGTGACACACTGTAACAAACCTCCTCCTCATGTAATCTCCTTACTACTGGGGTGACACACTGTAACAATCCTCCTCCTCATGTAA